>NC_081393.1:5990064-6105064 GCF_030684315.1 Stegostoma tigrinum
GCGCGCTCTCCCCCACCCCGCGCTCTCTCCCCCCTGCGCTCTCTCCCCCCCCGCGCTGTCTCCCCCCACCCCGCGCTCTCCCCCACCCCGCGCTCTCCCCCACCCCGCGCTCTCCCCCACCCCGCGCTCTCCCCCACCCCGCGCTCTCCCCCACCCCGCGCTCTCCCCCACCCCGCGCTCTCCCCCACCCCGCGCTCTCCCCCACCCCGCGCTCTCCCCCCCCGCGCGCTCTCCCCCCCCGCGCGCTCTCCCCCCCGCGCGCTCTCCCCGCCCCCCCGCGCGCTCTCCCCGCCCCCCCGCGCGCTCTCCCCGCCCCCCCGCGCGCTCTCCCCGCCCCCCCGCGCGCTCTCCCCGCCCCCCCGCGCGCTCTCCCCGCCCCCCCGCGCGCTCTCCCCGCCCCCCCGCGCGCTCTCTCCGCCCCCCCGCGCGCTCTCTCCGCCCCCCCCGCGCGCTCTCTCCGCCCCCCCGCGCTCTCTCTCCGCCCCCCCGCGCTCTCTCTCCGCCCCCCCGCGCTCTCTCTCCGCCCCCCCGCGCTCTCTCTCCGCCCCCCCGCGCTCTCTCCCCCCTCCCCCCCCTCTCTCTTTCTCTCTCTCTCACACTCACACACAGTCTCAAACACACCGTCTCACTCACTCTGTCTCTTTCTTTCTCTCTCTCTCTCACACACACACACACACACACACACACGGTGCAAACCTTGTAGAATCCATTTTCCCTGTTTGAAAAAAGGACAGTGTCTCAAAGTACTAGGATTCACAAAGACATGTTTTCAGCAATAAAACAATCTCTTAGGACATAGTACAAACCATATGTTTTTTAAAACAAACTGTTGACACAGAGACAAACTATAAACATCAAAACATCAGTTTGCAGTATATCAGAGGACTATCAGAGACTTTGGAGGAGTATCAGAGACTTTGGAGGAGTATCAGAGACTTTGGAGCAAGATCTGCACATTAACATACAAACTTGAGTGATACAGCAATGGAAGAGATGAGTTTACTCTGAGCAGTGACATATGCTGGAGCAATCAGTGAGTATGGTACTTGAAGTTCAGTTAAGACTGATCGAATGTATTTAGAGGTTCTAACAAAATGTAACTGGAAATGATATTTCTAATGATCGCCATGTTACAGACAGTTTGTTTTGTCCATTTTGAGGGCTTGTATTTTTAAAGGGATAACCATTTCAAGCCAGTGGCAGTAGGAAGGATTTGATCTGATCTTGACCTTCTGCACAATTATCTCATAGGCTGATGGCCTGCAATACTTGGCATTCAAACCACATTTCATTTGGTGATCTTATGTACTCAATAAACTGCAATTCCAAATTATCCCTCAACCTCACATGTAGGACTTGGCAACATTCACACAGGGATTCAAGGATTCTGGAAATTTGTCGTCTGAAGATTAATCCTTGTTCATCTAGGACCTCCCCTCATTCTGAGCTTTCGACCCCATGTAAAATGCCTCCCAGTTGTTGTTGTACAGTGGTGAATTTACTCTCTCAACTACAAGTGTGCAGCACTTTATCAAATGTGGCAATGATTGCTGCTTACGGGCTTGAATGTAACTTGGAAGGCCAAGTACTGATCACAGTGTATTGTTTTTCTTTTATTTTCATAGGTTCTCTGTGTGCAGATCAAGTGCTTTCATGAGATTATCCTCATCGGCTACAACGTGTATCATTCTTACCATCTGCCATGGTTCCGGACCCTGAGCTGGTGAGCCCATTGAGAAGCATTTCGTCAAAAGTGCAGGAACAAAGGTGCAAGCGAAAAACATTGCTGAGTGAATTAAGCCTGGGGACCTTGTGAGAAATCAGAATTGAGGTGCACGTGTCACGATCTGAAAGCAGTCAGAAGTTCTTTTTACTGTTTTTGTTTTATTTAAAGATTCCACTCTCTCTTGCCCCTCCAACTGTGTCACCATTTGTCCTGAGAAAGTTGGCGTACTGTTCCATTGGCACAAACTGACCTGCGATGCAAAATTCATCTGTAGGATTGAGGGAGTGGAAGTGAAAATCTGTTCTTCCCAGCCCTGTTGATCATCAAGAAATACAGATCTTAGCCCATGTGAGTGGGAGCACCTCCCACGACGTTATCTTGTACTAAATGTATTCTTTGTAAAAATCAGTGATAGCAATAAGAGAGCCCCTTTGGAGACCTGGCCAAAAAGAAACTTCAGTTATTCTAAATTTTACGTGCTTGACTGGCTATATGAATAACACACTGAATCTTCCTGGCTTCTCCTTGCATTGCTCCTGAACAATCCCTTCCCCAAAAATGTAGTTACCAGTGCTGAGGGTCCCATTGCACATTGCACATAACACACACACCACCACACACACACACACACACACACACACACACACACACGCACACACGCAAACACTGTCTTCTCAACTGTCTCGAATTAAAAGCTCAGCCTGAAAAATGAACAATATCATAGTTTGCCTCCAGTGCAAACATTGAGTGTTTAAACCTGAGTTGAGATCTGGTGCTCCTCTCATCACCTGGCCAGCTCAGGGATCATGGTTTAAGATAGGCTCAGCAAAGTCAGAACTGTCAGCTGCCCAACCTTATCCACTTTGCATTGCTAACTTTTCAAATAATTCTCCTTGTGTCGACAAGGACACGGGGTACCCACACAAGACATTATATGTGAGGTGGTTTTCAAGACTTGGTGCTGTTCTTCATATTATTTAATTGGACACATTTGTGTTCGTCACTGAGTTGGATTCGTCATCATTTACCCAGCTCCAGTGTGCTGCAAATATCACTTCTGAGCAAATGACAACAGCAGATTATATTTGAATAACTAAGTCCCAAAGTGCTACAGAGGAGTGTTGTTTTCCAAACTTTGACTTTGAGCTACGTAAGAAGATATTGGCACAGGCGATTAAAAAATGTAACTGAAGGGGTAGACACCAAGGAGGGCTAAAACCGGGACAGAGTAAATGAGAAAGAGAGGTGTGGAGGTTTTGGGAGTGAAATTCAGAGCTGGGGGCTGAGGCAGCTGAAGGTACAGTTGCCATTAATGGGTCAACAGAAATGGCATGGGGGGTGAGCTGTGTGCAAAACACAGAACTAGAGGAGCAGAGAAACAGAAGTTTGGGGTGGGATGTTGTGGAGCAGAGACAGATGGTGTGAGCAATGCCTAAGTGGTGGCTCAATGGTTAGCACTGCTGGTTCACAGCGTCAGGAGCCTGGGTTCGATTCCATCCTTGGGCTGTGTAGAGTTTGCACATTCTCCCCGTATCTGTGTGGCTTTCCTCCCACAATCCAAAGATTTGCAGGGTAGGTGGATTGGCCATGCTAAATTGCCCATAGTGCTCAGGGCTGTGTAGGTGAGGTGTGTTATGGGAGGGGTGGGGGTGAGTCTGGGTGGGATGCTGCGAGGGTCCGTGTGAGCTTTTTGGGCTGAAGGGCCAGTTTCCACACTGCAGGGATTCTATGATCTTATGATATTAAGATTGCAACTTTAGCAGACCGGAAGCATTCACAGGTTATGGGAAGACAGTACCCCACGGGTTCTCACAGTTTAATATCTTGCTGTTCTGGAAGTGCTTGGTTTACCCTGCGTGTAGAGATTTCAAATAAAATGTTTAACCTTGTTTCCCTTTGCAGGTATTTCTTGTTGTGTGCTAACTACTTCTTCTATGGGGAGACTGTAACAGACACGTTTTTCACGCTGGTTCAGAGGGAGGAGCCCCTGCGGATCTTGAGCAAATACCATCGCTTCATTTCGTTTGCTCTTTACCTGGCAGGTATTATTGCTTGCTTGTCTCAATTGACCTGATAAGATCTGTGAAAATAACAGAACCTGTATTTCGTCAATCAGCAGAGAACCACGTGTGAAATGGCAGCACTTTCAAAATCTGACTGAGCTCATCAGATTCGGCGAGGTAGCTGTTTGAATCTTATATAAATGAAAAGTCAAATAATATACATGACAGAGGCTGAGTCAGCACATATACTGATATGTCAGTATGACAGGAAGGAAGTTGTTAGAATCATAGGATTAGAGAGATTAATCATCAGTTCAATTGTGTCAACCACCAGACTTGATGCTTTTATCATTTTGCAAATACAGGTAAGTGTAGACACAGAGAAAGGTGTCCAGCATTGATCTGGAAGTTGAAGTTCACCGAACTAACCAATGTGGTCTGCAGCTAACCTGTACTGTCCTTTTGCTTAGAACATCCTTGAAAGGTGGTCTGCGTGGTCAGATGGATTCCCTACCATAGGAGCTGCTGGTGTCAGGCTACCTGTGATAAATGGCACACAAGTTCCACTTGATGCTAAAAGTGGATTTGGTTGTCAGAATACACATAATCTTTTCAGAGACATTTGTACTGTCTGCCTGTAGGCCTTCATTTTTAACATAAATCATGGTATATGGGAGTCACTGGTTGGATCACCATTGTCCATCCCCTATTGTCCTTGAGTAGAGCATCTTCCTCAGCCATTCCCAAGGGCAGTTCAGAGTCATTCCCATTATTATGGGCCTGGAGTCACACAGATGGCAGACAGGTAAGGATGATAACTATCCTTCCCTGAGGATATGAGGTAACTGACAGGTCAACACAGGTCAATAGGTCAAGTCAACACTGGGTACGTGGTCATCACTAGACTACTTGTTGGTTCCAGGTTTTTCTTGAATCCAAATGTCACCATATGCCATAGTAAGATGTGAACCCGTGATCCTGCAACTCTGGAATTCTAGCCCAGTCACATTCTCTATGTAAAGTCAATACTTCAGATGGTTACCGACCGTCTCTCCCCAGTATTTCCAACCATGGCCTTACCTTTCATCTCAAATACTTCACTTATTCAATCAGTAACTCGGGCTGGGAAAATCTGTGATGAGCAAAGATTTTTTTTTACTGGAACTAGCTCCCAGAAATGTGTTTTCACCTGGTGTGCACTGCACTTGACCCAGATACCATCTTTCTGACCCTCTTAAAGTGATCACCGAAAGGTGATCATCTTTGAAGTTATAGATAACATGCAGGAACACTTTGGGGTTGCAGGTGGTGGTCTGAGGTTATTTCAGCTCTTGAATTAGTGTATTGCTGTTTCACTTAACCAAAAGAACTAGAGAATAAAGCCCAGGATCTCCCCTGCAGTTCCTGATGGAAGGGGCAGAATCAATTTGGATTGAGAGTGATCTAGTTATGCCTTTTGGGAGTTAGCGATGAAGGGTGGTACAGAGCCAAAGAACAATGTGAAGCTGGCCAGCTTCAGAGATGAAGAGCACTTGTCCTTAAACTTTGCAACTGCTGCTCCCCTGTTTTGAAGCTGTTGCCCTTCTTAGAATTGAATACAACAGACACTAACATATTCTGCTCCCTCCTGACCTAGTTTTCCCCATGGGAGCTCAGTGATATGGATGAGCTGTTTGAGGCTCGTCGGGGAGGGCTGGTGAAGGGGGATCCAGGGAGATATTTGTACCCAAGCTTGATCCTGCTCTCGCTTCCCAGTGACCTGAGAGTAGGAGTTGGGAACGACTGTGTAATCGACAATAATCCCGTCTGGGAATTGAGCTGATCCTCCTTGACCAGAGGCAGTGTGAAACGTGCCACCAAGGGAAGTCCCTGAGGTGAACTCACAAGCTGGATGCATGAAGGAGTAGATTAGAAGGACGTGCTGATAGGGTGAGGCGAAGTAAGGTGGTAAAAGGATGGTGAGCAGCATAGAGGTGGACATTGATCTGTCAGACCGAAGCGGGTTTCACTTTTTCTGTTCAACGTTGTTGTAACGTGATGAAGCACAGCCAGCAGAAATCGGTGAACTCAGCCCAAATTGTTCCTCGGTGATCATTCTCAATGAGTACCAGAGGTATGCAAGCACCCAAAAATCCCACCTGTCCTTGTTCATTTGAATTCCTGTTGACAAAAGCCTGCTCGTATGCTGTAGACAGTGACTTGTTGTTTTGTTTGTAGGATTCTGCATGTTTGTCCTGAGCCTGGTGAAGAAGCATTACAGACTACAGTTCTACATGGTATGTAAACCCCTGACATTCACACGGAAAACACACACTCTGTGTTGACTTTGCAAGTGCCACATTCTCCAGTTCCTGGGCCATCATCCCAACCTGCCAGTTGGATGTGATTTGCGCAGTGTCTTAGAAGTGCCTGAAGCTGAGGCAGAACTGTGCAGTTGTGTGGATGTCGGGGAGCAAGTGAAAGCTCAGCCAGCTCATCGTGCTGTGGCAAAACGAAAGTGGGGGAGGTAGGGAGGGAGGGAAGGAGAGGCCAGTGCCTTGGATGGAGGGTACTGCCTGGGTGTGTGGCTGATCCCACTATCTTTGCTGCCTACGGTGTGATTGTCCGCTGCTGAATGGATAGGGATCAGGCCCACTGTGGGAAGTACCCAGACAAACCCTAGTCGTGCACAGTTCTCAATTGTCTCAGTTCTCTCGGTTACACATGTTGGTGCTATGGCCTTTGCAATACAAGCCTCCTCAGCATTTTAACTGGATGTCCTTTGTTCCTTCCTAGTTTGGATGGACCCATGTGACGTTGCTGATCATCGTTACACAGTCTCACCTCATCATTCACAACCTGTTTGATGGGATGATTTGGTAGGTCACAATCCATTTTCTATCGCGTAGGGTAGTGTCAGCTTGTGCCGGCTTCACACGTGGAGCGTTTGCGTTTTCACCCAGTTCTGCCCAGTTGAACCTTATCCCGGCAGAGGGTGTGCGGCGGCGGCCTTTTCTAGCTCTTCGCTGTGTCTGTCAAGGAGGGAGCAGCAGTGGCTGAAGCTGAGCTGAGTGTTCCAGCCGATGGTGAAGTCAGCGACTGAAGGGGTGGTCAGACTGGCACACCCTTGTGCCCAGCTGTCAGTGAGATCAGGCATGCCCTTTCACAGTGGCATGAGATTCCTGGGTTCTCATCCTTGGGAACTGGATGTCACAGAAATTCCCGTTTCAAGGCAAGGTCAAAAAGTTGGGATAATGTTCCCCCTTGATCCCCTGAAAGGAATTTTCAAGGTTTGAGTCATCCGGTTATGTTCAGGCACTTTTGATCTCAATGCCACATCAGCATTCCAGTGACCCCAAGCTCAAGACACATGGAACATCTCTCGAGCCTGAGAGACAGAATGTTGGTCTAACCCTGTCCCAATCGGCAGTTTGTTATACAAATACCATGCCTCTAAATGAGCCCTGATCCTGTCTTCCTCTGCAGCCTCAACTTGAATTAATTCGGGTCTAAAAGTTCGAACCTACAGACAGTGCCTGTCAACTCCCTGCTCAGACGAAGCCATTGCACAGCCGTATATGAATACCTTGCTTGAGTACAATAGTCCTGGTACCTGTAGGCTGATCGTGAGTTACATTAACAGAACTGCATTTAGCAGCCTGGGACTCAGCTTCAGAGAGCGCCGTCTTATCGAGAATACATTTCTCAGCTGCTATTCGCTTGATATGATGAGGTTTCCATGTGGTTTAAAGATTGCAGATTTCTGAGTGGCCTCCTGTCCTGTCCAGCACATGCTTTTTGACCGTGGCTCCCCCTGCTTTGTTTCTCAGGTTTATCGTGCCCATTTCCTGTGTGATTTGCAATGATATCATGGCCTACATGTTTGGATTCTTCTTTGGCCGAACTCCCCTCATCAAGGTCAGTGACGAGACAAACGCACATTACCTCATGTTGCAGAGATTAAAATGAATTCCAACCAGAGAAACAGGCACCTCAGTCAGTCCCAGTTTGCACTGACCAGTAAGCTCAGTCTGCTGTTTACCATGGGTCATGGCAGCTAGGTACACACAGACTGGTCTTCTGTTGGTAGCGGGAGCGCAGTGCGAGTTGAGGGAGCTTCATGCTGGGCTTCCTCCGTTACAGCTGATTGTATTTGATGCTGGGAGTACAGGGGAAGGCACTTGAAGCCTTCCTTTCCCGTAAGTTGATGTGCAGTGAATGCTCACCTTAGAACCCAGTGTGGAAGTTACATGCCTTATAATGGAACTGGACCTGTGCTCTCACACACACAATTAAGACTGTCTGGACAGTTTGACTGTGGGCAGAAAAGGAATACAGACAGGATTAAAAGAATTCCAAAAATCTAAAGCCCACATTTCAGGGTGGATGAAATTCTCCCCCTCAATCTATTTTTTTTTACGTTTTTAGCACTGATGACGTTCTGTTTTCTGTCTGGTGCTGGTCGCTCTTTGATTCAGCAGTATTTGAGTGGGCCTAAGTCATTTCTGGTTCCAGATCTGTGTTTTGAGTGATTTTTGACTCCCTGCCTTTGTCCCACAGTGATGGAGAGACTGGGGTGGCAGTAGGGTCGGGGGGGGGGGTGTGGATGCCCTCTGTTTGCATGCCGTGGATTATTTCTCTCTGTTAGAAAGGTGGGGATGGAGTCAGTAAAGGTGAGTGTAGGTGGGGAGTTTGGAAGGAGACAGGTCAGTCAGGGAGGACGGACCGGTCAAGGGGGTGGGATGAGGTTAGTGGGTAGGAAATGGGGGTGGGGCTTGAGGTGCGAGGAGGGAATAGGTGGGAGGAAGGACAGGTTAGGGAGGCAGGGACAAGCTGGGCTGGTTTTGGCTTGTGGTAGGGGAAGGGGAGATTTTGAAGCTTGTGAAGTCCACATTGATACCATTGGGCTGCAGGGTTGCCCGAGATGGAGACAGAGAGGTCCAGGAAGGTGAGAGAGGTGTTAGAGATAGTCCAGGTGAACTTAAGGTTGGGGTGGAAGGTGTTGGTGAAGTGGATGAACTGTTCGAGCTCCTCATGGGAGCACGAGGTGGCACCATTGGGCTGCAGGATTCCCAGGCGGAATATGAGTTGCTGTCCCTGCAACCTTTGGGTAGCATCATTGTGGCACTGCAGGAGGCCCAGAATGGACATGTCATCTGCGAAATGGGAGGGGAGTTGAAATGGTTCGCGTCTGGGAGGTGCAGTTGTTTAGTGCCACCCGAGTGTAGGTGTTCTGCGAAGCGGTCCCCAAGCCTCCGCTTGGTTTCCCCGATGTAGAGGAGGCCACAACGGGAACAGCAGATGCAGTATATCACATTAGCAGATGTGCAGGTGAACATCTGCCTGATGTGGAAAGTTTTCTCGGGGCCTGGGATAGGGGTGAGGGGGGGAAGAGTAGGGGCAAGTGTAGCACTTCCTGCAGTTGCAGGGAAAAGTGCCGGGTGAGGTGGGCAGGAGGGGAACGTGGAGCAGACAAGGGGTGGGCTCGGATTGCTGATGGTGGAAGTGTCGGACGATGATGCATTGGATCTGGAGGTTGGTGGGGTGGTACATGAGGACAAGGAGGATTCTGTTTTGGTTATTATTGTGAGGGTGGGGTGTGAGGGATGAATCGCGGGAAATATGGTAGACACGGTCGAGGGCATTCTCAACCACTGCGGGGGGGAATGTTGCAGTCCTTGAAAAACAAGGACATCTGAGATATAGGGGAGTGGAATGCCTCATCCTGGGAGCAGATGCAGCAGAGGTGAAGGAATTAGGAATAAGGGATAGAATTTTTGCAGGAAGGTGGGTGGGAGGAGGTGTATTCTAGGTAGCTGTGGGAGTCGGTAGGTGTGAAATGGATATCGGTTTCCAGGTGGTGCCAGAGATGGAGACAGAGAGGCCCGGGAAAGAGATGGAGGTATTAGAGATGGTCCAGGTGAACTTAAAGTTGGGGTGAAAGGTGTTAGTGAAGTGAATGAACTGTTTGAGCTCCTTGTGGATGCACGAGGCTGTGCCGATACAGTCATCAATGTAACAGAGGAAGAGGTGGCGTTTAGGGCCAGTGTAGGTACGAAAGAGAGATTGTTCCACGTAACCTACAAAGAAGCAGGCATAGCTTGGGCCTATGCGGGTACCCATGCCGAATTTTAACCCCACTGCGAGACCTGTCACTAGACTTGTTGAAAAGAAGCTGGAAGCATTTGAATTCTTTTTGTGTTGAGATGAGGTAACCGTTTCAAAGTATAAGAAGTCCCAGTGGAATGGATTACTTTGCTGGAAGTGCCGGACAAGATAGAAATTGTTCACAATCAAGTTTCGGCCTGATGCTGGGAAGCATATTAAGACAAACAAACAATACGGACCTCTGAAAGTGGCTAGGAAAGCTCTGGAGTATACAAGACCCATTGGATCCTGTTTAAAAGGGAATTCCACATGGTGTGATGTGGCGAGAGTGGAGGGCTTCCACTCTGTACACCATTTCCATTGAATTCAGGTCCAGCCTGGCCCAGATCAGGACTGAAGAGGTTGTGACAAGGGTGAGGAGGGAGACAGGGGAAACAGCCTTGTCTCGAACCAGTCACTGACGCAGTTTGTTTGCGCACAAACTTCTGACACATTGGTATCATATCAGGTTTTATGGGAGTCACTTCATAAGAGTTATTCAGTAGAAACAAGGCCCTTTGGCCCATCAAGTCATATGCTTCCCCACACAAGTACCACTTTCCCACATGTGGCGCACAGCCTTGAGTTCAAGCTGAACTTCTAGTTGCAAAGCAATTCCTGGTAAAATTTCAAGGAACAAATTCCAAAATCATGCAACCAACAGCAACCTGTTCAATGCAAAAACGATCTGAACGTCTTTCATATCTCTGTTCTTGCAGTTGTCCCCCAAGAAGACCTGGGAAGGATTTATCGGAGGATTCTTCTCCACTGTTTTATTTGGTCTTGTGGTAAGAATGGAATAAAACAATTGCCTTGTGCAGGGTCAGGACAAAGAGCATGGAGCCAATGTCGCTTCTCCATACAATCGTGATTTTGTGAACATTTTTTTGTTAAGCACCCAGAACTTGTGTTTTTGAAACCTTGTGGTCAAGAAAAACAACCTGTTAAAAGCCAGAGCACATACAAGTTGGTTTTGGGAATGACCAAGAAAGTGCTTTCTGCTCTCTGAATTTCCACCTTTCATTTTACTGGGCATGAGTCACTTACTGTGCAAAAGGCAGTAGCTTCATGTGAGAAGGATTGCTGGGTGATCAAAAAGATCGTGGAGAAAGAGTTAGAAAGAGGTGAATTCACTACAGCAGCAGCAGTGGGAGATACTGCTGATGCTGGGTCATTCCTCGCAGAGAGATGTTCAAATTGAGGAAGGAATTTGCTGGGATAAATCAGAGAAGCTTTGGCCAATCGCACAGAACATGTAGTGGAGGAGTAAGAGGGCTGGAGAGAGTGAGTGATGTACTGAGTTAATATGTGCTGCCTGAAAAGGCAACAGGGAGCACATTCGGTGGGAACGTTCCCACAGGAATTGTACAGATATGTGAAAACATCTGCTGGCGAGGGGCTCATTGGTTAGCTGTCAAAAGGGCTTGCATGGGAAAGCATCATTGCATGATCCCAAGGAGCATTTAGTGAGTTGGCTGGACAATGCATTAGAATAAAGGCTGCTGGAGAGGTCTGTTACTGCCCGGTGATATGAGTCATATTTTTGCGGTCATTTTATCGAGACCATAGAGTGCAGTGATACAGAGAATGGAAGTACAGGCTTGGGGCTGAGAGGAGTCAGCAGTCTTAAACTGGGCCTGTGTCTTTAGCCTGATGTTCTCACTCTCGAGTATGTTTGTATTTTGCAGCTTTCCTATGTGATGTCGGGATACAAATACTTTGTCTGCCCATTTGAGTTCAACAATGACGCCAACAGTTTCACTGTGGACTGTGAGCCATCAGAACTGTTCCAGCTCCAGGATTACGGCATCCCGTGTCTGGCCCAGTCCATTTTAGGCTCGGTACGTCTTCAGTGACTTTACGAGTGAAGTTTTGAGAGCTGCTTTTGTTTTTGGTGTTGAGGGGCCGGGCAGTGGGAGACAGTTTTGGAAATCCCGGAAACTGAAAGGGCTAAAAATAACAGGCTGAGCGAGTCTTCAATGCGTGTGTCTGCAGAACAGGGTCAGACGCTCGGCTTCTCAAGGCTAGAATTTTGCAACTTTACAATAAAAAAAGCAAAGAAAAGTTTGATCCCAGGACTTATCTGTGCTTCTTATCTCATGACTGCAGGAGACTATCCGGTTGTACCCCTTCCAGATTCACAGCATTGCCCTCTCTACCTTCGCTTCTCTGATTGGCCCCTTTGGAGGATTCTTTGCCAGTGGCTTCAAGAGAGCATTCAAAATCAAGGTATTTTTAATCCTTCCTTTCCTGGCCAGGGTTTGAGGCAGAGAGGGGAGAGATGCAGCAATATCTGGGAGCAGTCCAGCACAAGAAGAGGGAAAATGATCTAACTACCCAGCATGCAAACAAACAGGCCATTGCACTCTCTGACTGTAGCTGCTCACCTTATTCTGTCTGCAGCCTGTCTCCTGCTGCATGCAGGAGCAGGTTAACTTAGTCCCGGACTTTAGCTTCTTCTCCCGAGACCCTCCAAGTGAATCCCTTTCAAGTCGACGCAACCACCCCCCCCCCCCCAACTTTTTGAAGTGCCCCTGGAGCCATGTTGAGAAAGCCTCAGGAATTCTGAAGGACAGAGTGGCCACCTGGTCGAAACACATCAAATTCTTCCAGGACCAGGCAAGAAAGATGCTGGCATTTGTCGGGCTGCGAGGGTGACAGTCTCACTCTCTAGGTGGGGTGCTCGTGTTCACAGCTGACTGAAGAAGTGTCTTTGCTCAGGCTTAGGGAGTATAGCAGTTCCCTGTAAGCTCAGTTTGATTTTTGGATGCAAAGGGGATTGAGGTCAAAGTGGCCTCAAGGATGAAGGCTAGTGTTCCTGGTATTGAATAGAGGAGCAGGCTCCAAGAGCTGTGCACCTCCCATTTCTTCATGTCTGAGCATCAACCTGAATGTGTTTACGTGGACACTGGCAGCATCTTCCTGTGAGACTGATGCCCAACGAATTCTCTCTTCTGCACTGGTGGGAGAAACAGGAGGTTCCCTGAGAGACTCTGTCACTGGTTCCCTAACACTGTCTTCCAGTGGCCCTGTGTGAGGCAACAGCCCAATTGACAGCCTTAGCCCTTTGTATTGCCATGACCCAGTGTACCTCAGCTGCCTGCCCGACTGTCATGGCCCACTGTATTGCAGTACACCAGCCTTTGGTCATCAGCCCAGTGTATTGATGCAGCCCACGATGTGGCAAAAGCCCAGTGTATTGCTGCAGCCCACGATGTGGCAAAAGCCCGGTGTATTGCTGCAGCCCACGATGTGGCAAAAGCCCGGTGTATTGCTGCAGCTCGCTGCATTCTCCAACAAAGCTCACTGGCTTGAAGGAACCAGTCGATTTGATGACATTGCAGGAAGGTGACCTTGTCCCTGGATCTCCGGTGAAAGACATGCATGGCTTGCTCAGAAACTGACCACTCTTCTGGCTATTTTTGAACACATGGAGATACGTTTAGAATGAGTTCACTGTTTAAAATGAAGGAGACTGAGACATTGCGCACTGGCTTTTGAGGTGCCCGAGCGACCCGGCCGGTGTGTCTCTGTGCCCGAGCGACCCGGCCGGTGTGTCTCTGTGCCCGAGCAACCCGGCCGGTGTGTCTTTGCTGTGATCTTCCTGGCCATTTTATTTCGTAGGACTTTGCTGACACCATACCGGGCCATGGTGGGATAATGGATCGCTTTGATTGCCAGTATCTCATGGCGACTTTCGTGAATGTCTACATTGCCAGTTTCATCAGGTAAGAACTCTTCCCCTGAGACTGATCATAAACACTCAGAGTAGCGTAAGCTTTCCTCAAGAACTCAGCCATTTGAAAGCAAAACACATGATTTAAGTCTCTGTTAGCTGCATTTATATAAAACATGTCAGCACTCAAACTGACATAGGAACGTAAGAAACAGGAACATGAGTAGGCCATTCGGCCCCTTGAGCCTGCCTTGCCATTCAATAGAAGCGTGGCTGATCCAACATTACTTACATACACTTTTTGAATCTCTCTGTGTATCTAATCTCAGCCTTAAACATACTCAAGGATTCTGCCCCCTCAGCTCCCTGTGGCAATGAGTGTCAGACCCTCTGAGGGAACATGCTGGAGGTGCATTTTGTAAGCACTGTGCTAGGAGGGTGAACTGTGACCTAGCAGCACTCTAAGTGGTTATTGACACGCTGGTCAAGAGGGAAGCCTTCACTTCTGAACCGCGCCTATTTCTGTACTTCCTGCAGCCTGACCACAATTTAGGAAATCTCTCTTCCTCCAACTCTGGCCTTTTCAACTTGGTACCTACAACTGAGGCTGTGCCCTCAGTCTGAATCTTGAGTATTCTGTCCCCAAAATACCCATCCCTCACTTCACCCTCAAAGTCAGCACCTATTTCGCCTCCTTTAGGATGCAGTCCCTTTCTCCAAATCTCCTTTTAGTCAGCCTCCCTGTCCCCTTGGGCCATTCTCCTGCCTTCGTGTAAATGCAAGCAATTGTTGACTGCAGTACTGCACTGAATGCCTGGATAAACACGAGAGTAAACTGTACAGTGCCCCACTCCTTGCAATCAACCTTGCCCACCAGAGAGGACAGGAGGAAATTGTATGTGTCAAGCCTGTGTTAAACCATGGGATGCGCTGCATGTACTTTCCCTTTGCTAGTTACTGTGAAACTACTCTTGCTGGTGCTCCCATTCTTGGAGTCATAGAGGTGTACAGGACAGAAAAGGGCCCTTCGGCCCATTGAATCTGTGCTGTTCAAAGACAGCCACCAAACGATAACTGAATGACCAAATTAGATGATTAGGGATTCGTGTGACAGGCCAGAGGCTTGATCTGCCATGGGATTGACAGTCCCAGCACAGACCAAAGTGGTGGTGATTGGACGTGAAGCCCCCCACCCCCTGACCCCCCAGCTTTCTGAGGTGCACACAGAACATCCCATAGCTCTATTTTCAAGAAACAGAAGAAAGTTTGCACCCATGTGTAGCCCCCCCACCCTGAACAACATCTCTGAAGCAGGGAAGGGGTCTTTATTGAATTGTCTCTTCTTTGTCCTAGGGGCCCAAATCCGAGCAAACTGCTGCAGCAGCTGCTGGCTCTCCGCGTCGACCAACAGCTCCAGATTTTCAAGAGCCTGAAGGCTAATCTGATTCAGAAGGGTGTCCTGACGGCTGGGGCTTAGAGCTGATCCGTTCAGGTCCTACAGCCTGTCGAATGAATCCAGCCTCCGACCTTGCTCTCAAAAGACACAGTGCACGTCCAACCTTGTATCCTACCGGTGATTTTCTTACGTGACCTCGAGGTCCAAATCCCTTGCAACACAAAAGCCAAGCATTTCTTCACGCTCTGGTCGATACAATAATTACTGAGTAGGCACGAGTTTAATGATGGGGTCTCAGCTCATCAGTTGAATGTTAAGAGCTGTATTGCCACTGATGTGCTGAGCCTGTGATTAACCACCAAACACACACACACACTCCCACAAACACACACACCCACTCTCGCGCACACAAGTGCGTGCACAAAATTGCTTTCTATTTTCGAAAAAACAAGATTTACCATTGCTGCTTGCAATGCTAAACAAGTGAGGAGTTTAGAGGCTGAATCTGAAACTGCGCAAAAATCATGGATCTGATCCAGTAGAATACCAGCCCGAGCGTATTATGCACCACTCGGGGAATCTTGTGTTCGTGGTAGCACTGACTTTCTGCGGTTACTTGCTCCTTAGCCAGAATGTACTCTTAGGGCAGGTTAGATGTAGCAATTTGGTGTAACACAAGCCGTGTAATTTTGAGGGGGGAGAAAACACATTCAGCTTTTACGTTTGCATTTGTAGGGCTTCTTGAGGTAGCTGAAGGAGTTTAGAAAATTGAACTTTGCACTGATTGTTTTGCTTTAGATAGAGAAGGCATATAGAAACAAGTGGAGTTTGCAAAAAAAAAAGACAGTGGAGCACCTAGCAGTAATGAGGTATCGGGCTATAATGTCACTGAGGGACAGAGTTCCTGAGATGGCATGTTATTGCTCATCAACAATCCAAAGGTTGTGGTCCCACGGTTAAACGGCTGTCCGTTTCTTTGGAAATTTTCACAAACAGTTGTGGTCCCTTCAGGACAAATACCTCCACACAGCGCAGTGTCTTCAGCGATGAGCAATGTCAAATGTTACCTTTTTACAGAAGGACCCATCCTCTGTGTGTCTAAAAAGCAGAATTTCAGCATGACCTTACCTCAGCACTGACCCACGTGTTGTTGGAAGGGGAACTGCTGCGCTGTGGTTATACATTCACTTGTGCCAGTGATTCCTCTTCTGGGGAGGTTCCAAGAACAGGCTTGGGGGCCACTTTTACATACAAGCCGAGATGGTGTCTGTTGCCGGCTGAGAACAGAGTCATGGCCCTCCCACAGCCCAGTTTCCAGACATCAATGCTGGATGGTGACCTGGACCCCTGTACAAGCTGAATTCTAACAGGCACACCATTGTCCACATTCCCTGCTGTCTCCGGTCAGTTAGTGCTAATAAAACTGTCAGTCCATTCAACTAGATATTCCAGGAAGGGCAGGGTAGATTTGGTGCGCAACAAGTGGGATTTCTGTCGGTGTCACTGTTCGGCTGGTCACTGGGATAGGTTTTAGACAGGATCCAGCAGCCTTCCCTTGCCTTGCCCAGAGAACATGCAGACAAGAACAGTACAACAGCACAGTAAGTGGGAGGTCAGTGTGAGCTGGGGTGGGGGTACCAGAGAGCTGTCCATTTCTTGGGAAGACTGAGAGGATCGACTGCACCGTGCCAGATTTTTACAGTGTAGTTCCCCATGACGGAGTTTGGGCAGGAAAGTGGCTAAAAACTCTCAAAGAGCAGGCCCTTCAACTGACTGCATGATGAAACATAGAATGACCATGAATAGCTAAGGGACATTATTATCCTGCTACTGTTTGTAGTCACCCTTTACTTCATCACCAGTTTGTTTCTGAAAGACTGTATGCTGAAGTTAAGAGCTTTAATTCAGGTTTGGGATTAGGCACTGTTGAAGAGGGGTTACTGACTTGGAGTGGGCAAGGCAGAAGAATGTAGGAGTTGCTTCAGTTTTACTCATTTGAAGAACTTCAGTGAGGAAGACGGTCTCCTTTACAACTTGTCCCCCTTGGAGAGTGGTACTGCTGGGAGGTGGAATAAATTACTTCAGGTCCCAACAACAGGAGAGACATGTTTTGCGAAGGATTGACAAGAGGTGATTGGTTAAGGACAGGGTAGCTTTGTCTTCGTCTGGGCTCGGTAAACTTTCCGAGGCAGGGAACTGAGAGGAAGTTGAGGTGAAATGCATTCTGCAATGACCTTGATCTCTTGAAACCATTTTGATGAGGCCACCCGTGTCCCTGTAGCTTCACTTTTACCACTTAATTAAAGAGACAGCGTTGCGCATGGTGGTGGCAGTTCCTTAACTGGGGCTTGAGTGTGTCCCAGACTGAGGTGCCAGTTTGGAGCAGTTTCAACTTTGATCCTACTTACTAGGAGCCCAGAATGTCATTGAAAATACAATTGCTGACTCAACCAGTGAAATACTTCCATTGCCATTCTGCCGAAGGTGGAAATTATGCCTGGCTATTATGTTTATGACTGGAAACAGACAATGGCGTGGATAAAAAGACTGTGCTGATATGAAGAGGCAGGCTGAGCCAGCTCTGTGCGTATTTCTGACTGATGCCAGCTCATTGTTTGGTAAACTGCCCGTTTATTATTTCTCTTTAACTCTGATCAACGAACAGTCAGCTTTCTCAAATTCCTTGAGAGTACAGAACCCATAAAAGGGAAATTCTTGAGATCTGCAGCCTTCTTCCTAACACTGATGGCTAGCTGGTGGATGTGAGGGCGTACTACTGCTGCTTGTCCAGGGTGGGGTGTGGGAAACAAATGTGCAGGGAATTTGGAATTTGTACAGATCTGCTCAGCTGCGAGGCTGGTTTGAATTTGGGGAGGGAGGAAAGACCAAACAGCTTCCACATTTCGAGGCTTCTTGTGTTCACGCTGAAATCAGGGCTGAAAGTTCTCTCTCTGAAACACTCTGAAGGGTAGCTGGTGTGAGTTGGTTAAATTTTGGAATTCTCCCCGAGGTGTGATCATCCCTCGGTCCCCTGTTATATCTCACTTGTAGCTCATGCTCAGCCTGATATGACTACAATCAGCAGGATTTCTGCACTGCAACACAAGTATGTCTGGAGATAGTCGGAAGCGCCAATGCTGGAGGAGAATCTTGAGATAACAAGGTGCAGAGCTGGATGAACACAGCAGGCAAAGCAGCATCAGAGGAGCAGGAAGGCCGATGTTTCAGAAAAAGGGTCTAGGCCCGAAACATCAGCTTTCCTGCTCCTCTGATGCTGCTTGGCCTGTTGTGTCCATCCAGCTCTACACCTTGTTATCACAAGTATGTCTGTTGCAGTTGTTATATTGCTTGACCGATTTTGTTTGTACACTGAATTTTTCTATTGTTTACATTTCTGATTGTTGGAATGTTTGTTGGTTAGGGTGTATGGGAAACAGTTTTCCAAAGTGCAGTATTTAGTTTGATTGCAGGACCCTGTGAATGAAGGGGCCAGCAACCAGGTGCAGATCGATGGAGGAACCAATTTTCAGGGAATCCTTGTGAAAGGAGTTGGATGGAACATCACAATGATGTAAAGGAAAAAGACAAACAGTCAGTTCTTGAAACGTTCTTTTTTTCCCAGAAGCTTGCTGAAGGACAAAGCTGTTACACTGTATAGATTTGGTCTGTTACAAAAGCACTGATACAAATGAGAGTCTGTAAAATCTGTCCCCACACAAGTCCTTGTTGACTTCAACAAGCAGTATCACCTTCGTCACCAAATTCCAGCTGTGTTTCGTGCAGTGTGCATGAGTAATGCAGTATAAAGTTGCATCTTCTTAGACAGGCCAGTATGAGAGCTGCTGATGTGCAAGCGTACATTAACCCTTTAGAGGCAGCCATTGGTAGCCACTTCGCCGGTCTTAGCACCGGCACTGGGAGAGCAAATGAACACGTGCCAAAGCTGAGCTGTCGCCAGAACTCAGTTGAAGTAAGTCGTTAAAAATTCTTTGCTGATTCTCGCGATGACTGGGCTGCAAAGGAGGTATGTCGTCCCCAGTCATGGAGGGCTGTAACCTTAGCCGCACATTTTGCGGCATGAATGGAGACAGGCCATGTTCGCTTCTGTATGCGTGTACCTAACAGCACGGCTCAGCGCCCCTGTTACTACTGCCCGTGGGACCTACTGACAGGGGCGTTGTAATATTGTGATTTCACTCCCGCACCAACCACCTTCCCCATTCCCTGTTCCCAATCCAGCTCAGACACTGTGAGAGATGTCTGCAGGATCAAAGCAGGAGCGGTGAAGCCCTTTTGATGTTTTGGAGTGGAGAGTAATTTCTTTGAAAGCAAAACCTGGAAGCGACAAAGGTTGAGGGTGTCAGGGAGCTTTCAGGGATGGTGTAAGTTTCACGGTTTGGAAGGCAGTGTTTACTGTTTTGTGAAAAAACTCTTGCGATGTGTTTAGTTCCTTGAACAAATTCCATGCACACTTGCGCAACATGAAGAAGAGTCAATGCCGTTTCTCTGACCTTGGGAAGGTTCAACGTGCTACTTCTTTAGGGCTTTTTGTTGATTATGATTCATTCGTTGCAGATAATATTCAACAGTCAGTTCAGGCGTGTTTGTGTCAGGCATCCCTCTGGAGCAAGGGCCGTTGAATCTGGACTCCTGCCCTCAGAGGTAGGGACACAGCCACTGCATCGCAAGAGACCTCAATTCCTTACCACATTAGAATTCCCGTTTGCAATATTTTAATGCATCCCAGTCGGACGGGTTGAAATGAGTTAAAATAATTCAGCCACAAATTTAACACCGAATTTAATCAGTGCTCAGGATTTTGAGAATGACCTGCAGGGGGGTGGGGGAACTCAAGGTGTCAAATTGAGAAGAGACCTTTCTGCAGGAATTGGGGGTTGCCCACCAACTTGCTTTGGTAACGTCTCATTTCTGAGGGGAAGCACGGACTGCGGCGGTTGAAAAACTACAACGTTGCTGATTTGACGCTGCAAATACACAGCTGGGTTTGTGCATCCCCCGAGAGCAGTTGCTCCCCCCCCCCCCCCCCCCCGTGGCCAAGTCTGTGGCCTCTTGACGCTGGATGCACTTCCCATCTCTGAGTGTCAACCCTAACTTATTCTAGTTATTCCCTCCATGAGGTGGGACTAACTGTTGTTGGAGCAGCTTTTTCTCGCTTTAGGGATATGACCTCTCTGCAGTCTTTGCTGATATGTTATTCTGCTCAGTGCAGTCGGGACTGATCGGTGCTGTGTAATCTCCCACAAGGATATTGCAAGGACCCTGTGTTTTGTTATTCACTGCGGCGGCAACGTACTACAACTTCCACTACATGTCTTTTACCTCGATGTTACTTAGGCCGGCAGGATTTAAACTCATTCCAGGGCCCTGACCATCAACAGAAACTCGCGTTTGTGTAACCTCCTTACAAAATGGGTGGCATCAAATTTACACAAAATCTCAAAGCTGTAACCAACTCATCCAGATTAGTTGCAAATTTCTTGATGAGTTGCCTGCTCAAAATCAAGATGGTCTAACGCAACAAACTCAATTTTTTGGGATGACCCTGATGATTTGATGGGATGTGGGTTCGCCGGCCCATCCCAAATTCCCTCCACTCTCAGTGACTCGCTTGGGCCATTTCAGAGGGTAGTTGAAAACTGTGTTGTCGGTTTGGAGTCGTAAATAAAGAAGGATATCAGTGGAAAGAAGTGCAGCCGGTGGATTTTTCTAACAAGTGATGATAGTTGAATGGGAAAAAAAAAAATCCAGAATTAACAATTTAGTTCCACCAGATGGCGTAAAGGGATTATAAACGCATGTTGTTAGCTCCAGCCTCTGGATTAGTTGTCCGGTGAAATTCACACTGTCTCACTGTCTGCGCTCTACAGTGCCCCCCGAAAATGTACCTTGTAGCAATAAAATTTGCAATTTAAAATCGAGACCGGCTATTGGTCACCAGGAATGTCCAGAGAGCGGGTTGACTGCCATGGATACCTAACTATTGCAAACACAGTCGCTGGAGTTCAAACTGGGGAGAAGTTAGTTTGGTGACAAGTGCAGGTGGCTGGGAGTTGGGGTGAGGAAAACCAGGACTTTGAGAGAGACTGACCCAGATAGAATAGTACAGGAGAAAAGACTGCCAGACTCAACCAGGAGACTTAATGTCACGGCTTCACTTACTATCCACAACCTGCATTTCGTGTTTGATTTGTAAGTTCCAGCCCAGAAAAGACACATTCAGAAATTAACATTTACAGCGTGAAACTGAAGGAAACTGAACTAGTATTGAAAGCTCTCGTAGGCCAGGCACACAGCATTAATTCAGAGCCGGTTAAATTACAGAATGGACTCATAGATGTTTTTATTTCAGTAAAGTGATTGAGTAAATTGTTTATTTTAATAACTGCTTTGAAATGTGTGTCTGCGTGAAGTATGAACTATCCAATTGAAGTGATACCTGCTGTCATGTGTTACTGTACATGGGCTTGTTTTTCTATTGAATGTCAACTTTAGTGTGTGTGTGCACATTCGTGTGTAAATATACATAGTATCCCTATATATGATGGTGTTAAAGACTACACAATATTTATATATGTTGCAAATAAAAAGAACCAAATAAAAAGGACCAAGTCTTCTATTACTTCTTTGACCATGAAGCTGTCATCTTGTGACCAGTTGCTGTCACTTGTGTTTGAGACAGTGTGCACTCTGTTGCTGAGATCTCACAGCATGCTATATTATTGGCAAGCTCCACAAAACGTAGTGGGCCAGTGAGGCCTATCACCTTGCTGCATTGAGGATTTACCTCTTAAGTGCAAGCTATGCCAGTAACTCCTGATCCTGCTGCTTTTATTCCTCAAACTTGGCAAGGAAGTCGCCTGAGGCATTGACACGCATTGGCAGTAGTACGTGGCCTTTAACAAAATTCACCACGGCAACTCATCAAGGCTCTTCAAACACTACCTTCCTGCAATCTGCATCACTTTGGAGAACCAGGGTAGTAGATAGGCAGGATTGCCAGACCCTGCAAGCACCCCTCCAAACCACTCACCATTCATGTTTGCAAATGTGCCGCTGTTCTCGGACTGTACCTGGATCATAATCCTGTCCCAAAGTGCACAGTGGGTGGTAACTGTAGCACTTGGACTGCAGTGGTTCAAGAAGGCAGCTCAACACCACCTTCTCAAGGGCATTTAGGGATGGACAATAAATGCTGGCCCAGCCAGCAAGTCCTAAATCTCATGATTTAAAACAAAAATGAGAAGAGGGATGAAGAAATTCTCAGAGGCTACTCCTGCTGAATGCACTTAAGAGCAGGCACTGATGGAAAAGAGAGAGGATAGCATCAGCAATGTGATGGTTTCGCATTTCATCTTGATTACTCATTCACATTGTAATTGGAGAGCTCGCCCAGATGGAGTTTTGCTCCTTAAATCTGGGTGTGATTATTTCCCGCAGGAAATAATTTCAGACATGTTGAATGTGAAGGAAGGCTTGAGGGTTTGCACCCGTTTCGAACGCGAGGCCCTGGGCTTAATGTCCACACTTTGTTAAAAAGAAGATTCATTGTCTGACTTGAGAGGCTGACCCATTTATTCGGTATTGTCCCCAGATGCACTGTTTTCAAACTGGTCTGTCCAATGTTCATCACCAGATGCTTTTATATCTGATTCTTTTTATCTTTGGGGTCATGAAATACTGCAAGCACTTGCTGTGGAATCATGCTGTGCCTCATAGTGATTGCTGGGCTGCAGTGAAGCCATGTCAGGGGGGCCTTGCATGATTACAGCATGGGGATTGTTAATGTTGGGAGAGCTGGATGGTGCAGGGCAGCAGCATTGACATTGACCCCCTGCTGATGCTAGAGTCTTACGCCAGTACCAGCCATCCTATCTGGGAGTTTGCCCCCTGTTACTTGGCTGTCTGACCCACAGGTAGAATGATAGGTTGTGGATGGATGGGTTCCCGGAGATGCTATCACAGGACCAGGGTAGAACCACTTACTGCTTTTTCTGTCTGTTTGTGCTCGCTGAGACTGTGAAGGTCAAGGTACCAACCACACAGAGGGGACGACATAACACAAGATTAAGTAGCTTCATTCCTTCAAAATCTGGAGAAGTTGCTGCCAGTGTTGGACAGCTGGGCCGAAATGGCCTACTTCTGCTCCCTTCCCTTCTCAACTCTGACCTCAACCCTTGCAGTCTATTTTCAGCAATTTCTTAATGCACTTCTCTTTCCTAATCCCCCCGAGGTACAGTCGCATCATCCTCCGAGTATCTCTTCCTGCCCGTTTTGTCAAAACCTGAAGACTGAGCAATTTCTCCCTTCCTGTGAGGACCTTGTCACATTTGGGCTGTGTGCGCGGTGTCCCTCTACTAGACTAACAGACTTTCCTTGGGTTTCTCAGCTGGAAAGTGCAGCCTGACCAGGCAATGCTTCTGATACGGCCTTGTTTTTCCCGGATGGGTGATGGAGCACAATGACAATGCCTCCAGCCCCATTGTTGCCCATCCCATCCCCTGAGAGCCAGGCTTCAGGAGATGAACATGCTGCTGAGCGACACTGATTTCCTGATGCTTTTCAGAAAACAAGCATTGACCATGCTGCTGCTCACGGCTGCCCTCCACATGCACCGCCTTAGATAGCATCTCTCCTCTGCCCTGTCCATGTGGTAACATAGAAATACAAGTAGGCCATTCAGCCCCATGTGTGTGCACCACCATTCATTCTGATCATTGTTCATTATTGAGCTCAGTACCTTAAATCACCACCTCCCGCCATATTCCTTTCACCACCGGAGCTGTACCTCCCTCCTTCTTGAACCTAATTTTCAGATGTTACATTTATTCCCTAACCTAACTCATTGACGTATATTGTGAATAGCTGGGGTCCTAATCTGGATCCTTGCAGTAACCCACCTGCCATTCAGAAAAGACCCATTCATTCCTACTTTTTGTTTGCCTGTCTGCTAACAAATTTTCTACCCGTCTCTAAACACGACCGTCAGTCCCGTGCATGTTAATATGATGCGCGAATCTCCTACATGAGACTTTGTCAGAAGCCTTGTAAATGTCCAAATAAATTACATCTAGTGGGTCTGCCTGATCAGCTCTGTGTGGGCACACTGAACCCTGAATCTGTTACTTCAGGCAGCCTCCAGCATTGAGTCATAGAGCACAGAAACAGACCATTCGGTCCAACCAGTCCATGCTGGCCATAATTCCAAACTAAACTGGTCCCACTTGCCTGCGCTTGGCCCGTATTCCCTCCAAACATTTCTTACCCATGTCCTTATCCAAATGTCTTCTAAATGTTGTAACTGTACCCACATTCACCACATCTTCAGGAAGTTCATTCCACGCACAAACCACCCTCGTTGCTTAAAAAAAGTTTGCCCCTCCTGCCTTTATTTTTGTAATTGTCCCTGTATCCACCAGTCTGTGTCTACAGACCCCAGTTTCAGAACCATTCCTTCCAAGAGAATGAGTGGGTAGTCTTCCAAGGATAGGTTGGGACAGACTGGCCTTGTTTTCTCGGGAATAAAAACCAAAAGAACTGTGGATGATTTGGAATAAAAACAGAGGTTGCTGCAAAAGATCAGCAGATCTGGCAGCATCTGTGAAGAAAAATATCAGAGTTAATGTTTCGGGGGCGGTGACTCTTCCTCAGAACTAATGGTGGCTGGGAAAATGTCGGTTTATATGCAGAAAATAGGGAAGGATGTGGCATAGGGAGTAAGCGATAGGATAGAGCTCGAAGAGAGCAGATGGATATAGACAAAGGAGTTGATAAACAAGTGGCTAGGAGGGTGCGTAGCTATTAATGAGGACTGTTAATGACTATCAATAGGTAGTGTATAATGGCATGCTGTGTTTTCTGAAGAAGGGTCCAGGCCTGAGAACATCAGTCTCCCTGCTCCTCTGATGCTGCTTGGCCTGCTGTGTTCATCCAGCTCCACACCTTGTTATCTCATACTCCAGCATCTGCAGCTCCTACTGTCTCTGATAACAAGGCCTGGTGTGTGGGTAGAGGAAGGGTCACCGGACCCGAAACATTAACTCTCTGACTTTTTTCTGCACAGATGCTGCCAGACCTGCTGAGCTTTTCCAGCAATTTTGTTTTTGTTTCCTCTGGAGTTTAGCATGGAGGGAGGGCTGACTCGATCGACATAGACACAGCTGTAGGCCATTCAGCTTGAGTTTGGCTCAGTGTTCATGACTGATCAAACACTCCAGTGGTGTTTACCCACTCCATCCCCATTACCCTCGATAGATTTTGGATTCCCAATCTATGAAGCACGATAACAGCCTGAACAGTCTTCACAGAGGAGAAGAGGGACCTTCGCTCTTGTGGGAACTCGGGGACATGGCTTGAAAAGAGGCAAGTAGAATGTTTTTTTCTCCCAGACGGTTCTGAGACTCTGGAACTCTCTGGCCCAGAAGGCTGTGGAGATGGGGTCATTGAATATTTTTTGGGCAAACATGGGTGGGTTCCTAAGAGGCAGGGGAGTCAAAGGTTATGGGGGGGTGTGGGTTGCGGAAAGATGAGAATGTGGAATTTGCAACGTAAGCAGATCAGCCATGATCTTATTGAATGACGGAGGGGCTGAATAGCCTGTATCTCCTCCTGTTTGGTCTGTCCCTGTGTCTGTTCCAATGGTGGGAATGCACTGTAACACAAGACCATAAATGCTCCAGTAGATGGTGCTCACTACTAACTGCGAGCCAGAATTTTGAATGACGAAAGACAGGGGGGAAGGACATAAACCAGAGCTAGAGAGAGAGAGAGAGAGAGACCAGCTCTGAACACAAGGGATTTCTGTTTCCCCACTGCTGGCTGACTGCAAAACAATGTGATGGAATTGTTCTGCAATTGTTTGTTGAGGTCAAAATCTGTAAACTGACAGGTTACCCTAAGCTAGGGAGAAAAGTGAATTGTGAGGATGACACTGAACGACTTCAGAGGGGCATTGACCAAATGGGCAGACACCTGGCAGAGGAAAGTCAATGCAGAGAAATGTGACGTTATGCATCTGGGTAGAAGAAACTTGGAGAGAGAATACAGGCTGAGTGGTACAACACTGAGGGGACACGGGGGCTTGGGGTGCACATGCGTAATTCTCCGAAGGTGGCCAGGCAAGTTGGAACAGTTGCTAAGAAGGTTGATAAGGATCCTTGTGTTTATAAATAGAGGCATAGAGTATAAAAGCGAGGAAGTGATGCTGCACCTCTACGCATCATTGGTCAGGCCACATTTGGAGTGTCGTGTTCAGTTCTGAGCACCTTGTTTAATGAAGGATGTCAAAGCCCTGGAGAGAGTGCAAATAGTAGAATGAGGCCAACATGAGGTATTTTGGACATAAGATTAGAGAGATTGGGCTTAATCTCAGAGAAGATTAAGAGGTGATGTTATTGAGGTGTTCAAAATTATGAACAATGTTGTCAGAGTAAAAAAGGATGTTGTGTTTCCATAAGACCATAGGAGCAGAAGTTAGGCCATTCAGCCCATCGGGTCTGTGCCGCCATTCAATCATGGCTGATAAGTTCCTCAAACCCATTCTCCCACTTTCTTCCTGTATCCCTTGATCCCCTTGATAATCAAGAACCTATCCATCTCAGCCTTAAATGTACTCAATGACCTGGCCCTCACAGCCTTCTGAGGCAGTGAATTCCATAGATTCACCACTCTCTGGCTGAAGAGGTTTCTCCTTATCTCCGTTCTAAAAGGCCTTCCCTTTACTCTAAAGCTGTGTCCTCAGGTCCCAGACTCTGCTACCAATGGGAGCATCTTCCCAACATCCACTTTGTCCAGGCCATTTTAGTAATCTGAAAGTTTCAGTTAGATCCCTCCTCGTCCTTCTAAACTCCTTCGAGTATAGACACAGAGTCCTCAAAAGTTCCTCATAAGTTAAGCTTTCCACTCCTGGGACCCTTCTTGTGAACCTCCTCTAAACCCTCTCCAGGGCCAGTACATCCTTCCTGAGATATGGGGCTGAAAACTGTGCACAATACTCCAAATGTGGCCTGACCAGCACCTTATAAAGCCTCAGTAGTACATCTCTGCTTTTATACTCAAGTCCTCTCCAAATAAATGCCAACATTGCGTTTGCCTTCCTGACTATTGAGTCAACGTACAAGTTTGCCTTGAGAGAATCCTGGACTAGAACTCCCAATTCCCTTTGCACTTAAGACTTCTGAATTTTCTCCCCATTTAGAAGATAGTCCATGCTTTCATTCCTCTTACCAAAGTGCCTGACCTCACACTTTCCCACATTGTACGCCAGCTGCCACTTCATTGCCCACTCTCCTAACCTGTCCAAATCCTTCTGCAGCCTCCCATCTCCTCAATACTATGTGTCCCTCTATCTGTCCTTATATCTTCTGCACATTTAGCCAGAATGCCCACAGTTCCTTCATCTAGGTCATTAATGTAAAAAGTAAAAAGTTGTGGCCCCAACACTGACCCTTGCGGAACACCACTTGTAACCAGCTACCATTCTGAGAAAGACCCTTGTATCTCCACTCTTTGCTTTCTGCCAGACAGCCAATCTTCTTTCCATGCTAGCACCTTGTCTCTAACATCATGGACCATTACCTTACTCAGCAGCCTCCTGTGTGGCACCTTGTCAAAGGCCTTGTCTATAATGAGGGCTCACAATGTAAAGATTGTCAGCGAGAGAGCTAGGAGTGAGGTGAAAAGAAACTTCTTTACCCAGGGAGTTGTTGGGATTTGGGGTGCACTGCCTGGGAGATTCCAGAGGAGATTTTGAAAGGAATGAATTTAGATGGCTGCCGAGGTAGGGCTGGAGAATTGGACTAACTGGGTAGTTCTTTCAGGAGCTAGTACAATCACAATGGGTCGAATGGCCTCCTCTACAATAAGATTTGATGGATTTTATGATCCACAGGGCTCCAGTTTGAGGGTAATGAGCGTAATGTTGGTGCTGGGATTGGAAGGGAGTTAGCTGCACAGACAGAAACAGTGACATTCCCTGAGTACTACAAGGGATTCACAGAGTTTCTCCTCTTCCACAAACTGTGTCCCGTTGAGGGTTCAGGAATGCTGTGTCCCTCCTGTCATTTGGTCAGGGTGGAAAGCAGATTCTTCCAGGTGAGATCCCATTCCTATGAAAACACGGCCTTCACCACGCCTGACAAAATCATCAGGCCAAAGGCAACAACGGTGTTTATCGAGGGAGAGCCCACTGGGCAAGATCCAAACGGGGCTCAGGAGAGATGGTCACAGCCGAGAGCTGGAAGTTGAGGCCAATAATCGACTGATGTCTGTTTCCAAAGCCAGGTGGCTGAGTCCATCGTCTGGGGCCATCTACTTCAGATGGTGCTTCAGAAATGCATGTTGTTGTTGTGGCAGGGGGCGCTCATCAGTCTCAGTGTCAAAGACTGAAATTGATGACCCGCCCCCGTTACCCCGTGACCCTAACAACCAGATCTGGGTGATACGGTGCTATGTTTGTACAGGACACTGTTGGATGGCTAACCTGATACAAACCTGTTTGGGTTCCCAATAGCAGCACACTGTCACCATGTTTCCAGTGGCCATTAGTGAAGACGGAGTCCAAGAGCTTTAACACCTTGGGGTCACGCACTGTAGTGTGTCATATGTGTGCTTAGAGTCGTAGAGCTGTACACACACTTCAACCCAACTAATTCATGCTGACCAAATATCTCAAATTAATCCAGTCCCATTTGCCAGCATTTGGCCTTGATCTCTTTGAACCCTTCCTATTCAGAAACCCATCCAGATGCCTTTTAACTAGATCAAGAGCATGTGTCTGAAAGGGATACTGACCATTAGGTCACACACACACGCTGCCACATTGATAAAGTAACAGCCCCTCTCTTCCTGCTTGGAGTGAGTGTATGTTGTCAGTGGCAGTGCCAGCAATAGAAGATGGCAGTGCAGTAGCTCACATTACTTCTGCTGCTGTGCTTATGGAGTCCTCAGCCACTGCAAGGAGTTTTGCTTGAGGCAAAGTTCAAGGGCTCAACCAGGTCCCTTTTAAAGGTCAGGGGGTTTCCTGCCTCAACAGCCATTGCAGTTCCCTAGCACCCTCTGAGTGAAAAAACCTTTTCTCAGGTCCCCTTTACTTTACTTTCACTTTAAAAGTGTGCCCCCATGATCTTTACCCATCAGTTAAGGGGAACAGCTGCTTCCTATCGCTCTGTTCACGCCCCTAACAATCTGAAACACAATTTCCAATACTATATTATAGAATATTATATTACAATGTTATACCAATCTTCACCCTCATGCAAATCCCAGCCTTGTGCTCGAAAGAGAACTCTGGCCTATTCCCATTCCTGGAATCCCTCATTCCAAGAACCATTCCGATCAATGTCTTCTGACCTAACTCATGGGTGGCTCAGTATTTAACACTGCTGCCTCACAGCGCTAGGAACCTGGGTTTGATTCCACCCTCGGGCGACTGCCTGTGTGGAGTTTGCACATTCTTCATGTGTCTGCGTAGGCTTCCTCCGGGTGCGCCGGTTTCCTCCCATAGTCCAAAGATCTGCGGGCTAGGTCGACCGGCCATGCTAAATTGCCCGTAGTGTTCAGGGATGTGTAGGTTCGGAGGGTTAGTCACAGGAAATACAGTGTTACAGGGACAGGGTAGGGGGGTTGGGTGGGATGCTGTAGGGAGGGGTTGAATGGCCAGCTTCCACAATGTAGAAATTCTGTGATCCTTCAGGAGGAGCTGTCGCACTGAGCCTCTTTCCTCCTTATTGAGTTTGGTTTCCTGTTGGATCCAGCCAATATCAATCAGAATGTTGAAGATCAGATGAAGAGTGAGGAGAAAGGGTCAGACGAAGAGTGAGGACGAAGGGTTGTGAGAGAGAAAAGCGGAGACTTCAGTCAATGTGGACTCAGGATCTGAATGTGTTGGCCAAAGATACAGAAGCTGTGTTCTCAGAGCGGCTGAGATGACCACTGACTTTCTCTGCAGTAACGTCAAACTGGAGACGCTTGTCTGTTTGCAACATGCTCAACAGGCAGTGGCCCTTCCTGGGGTGACCACGAAACATGGGGTTGGGTAGGAACACCCTGAGCTGGGCTGCAGCACACCCACTCGACCAGTGGGGGTAATTTTTGTTTCATCTGGTAGTTGTGAAATACGAAGTGAAAGCCGAAGCAGGCCAGGCGCCTTCCCTTTGCGTGTGGAGACTGGCTGGCTTCATACCTCGTCACAGTCGGCTTACACAGGAACAAGGATGTGGGCTGGCAGGCATCTGCAGAGGCTGAGTCGTGGACCAACCTTCTTTGAAGACAGCCGCCAGCAACTCGAAGAGAACACTTTACCATCTTTTCAGAAGAGGAAAATCATGTCACTGAAACTACCTCGCAACGTCTGGGATTTCAACCTGAAAGCAGATGTGAGCCGAATAGGTAACTACCAGCTTTTGTCTGTCAATCTCCAAACTTCAGCCTGCTTTCCTGCCTGGATCTGTGTGTGTGTGTGTGTCTGTCTGTGTGTGTGTGTGTGTGTGTGTGTGTCTGTGTGTGTGTGTATGTGTGTGTGTCTGTCTGTGTATGTGTGTGTGTGTGTGTGTGTGTCTGTACAAGGACGTGCGTGTGTCTGCATAAGTTTGTGTGTGTGTGTGTCCGTATGTGTGTTTGTTCAAGTACTGATGTGTTCGAGTGTGTGTATATCTGTGTATGTGAGCGTATGTGTTTTTACATGTGTACATGTATGTGTGTGTCTGCGTGTGTGTGTGTGATTGTATGTATGAGTGTGTACACGTGTGTGTGCATGTATACGTGTGCGTGTGTGTGTGTGTGTGTGTCTATGTCTGTACAAGTCTGTGCGTGTGTCTGTATAGGTTTGTGTGTGTGTGTGCATGTCCATATGTGTGTTTATACAAGTATGTGTGTGTTTGTGTGTGTATGTGTTTTTACATGTGTATGTGTGTGTGTGTGTGTGTGTGCGCGTGTGTGAGAGTGATTGTGTGTATGAGTGTGCATACAGGTGTGTGTGTGTATGAGTGTGCATACAGGTGTGTGTGTGTGTGTGTGTGTGTGTATGAGTGTGGGGAGAATTGTCACTGCTGGAGAAAGGAACGCGTCATTTTTTGCAGTCTGTGTGTGTGGTTCCCCTCTGCATTTACAGCGAGTAGCAGCACAAAGCAAAGGGACCTACAGCTCTGAAGTGGTATTCTTGTCTGGGTGGCATTCAGGTGCCTGATGCACTTCATGGCTAGTGCCAGCCTGACTGAAAGTCCTGGCATTTTGTGACAGCCTGTGTGTGCCCGGCCATTCCCCATGGTTGTGTGAGTGGCACAAGGCAGCCTTGGGGGCAACTGTGCTGGAGAGGGCTGGGGAGGTATTGTGTCTCTGTCTGTCGTGGTGAACGAACAGAATTCTGCATCAGGTAGTAGTGAGGGTGTGCTCTCCCTTTTGAGAGTCGTGTGTGACAATGGCTCAGAGCTAGCAAGTTCCAGTCAATGTAAGGCAATAAATCAAACCAGAAAGTGAGATAGAGAGAGAGAGGTTGCAGCTGTAGGGAGGGGAGACAGTAAGCAATGATCAAGATTGAAAGCTGCGCCTTTGTTTGAAAAACTTTTGTTGCCTCAACATTTGATGTGGTCAATCGTGGCTCTGGTTCTCCAGTCTCCATATCCTGGACTTTCCCAGCGGTGGTGTTCCCCTGGAGTGTGTCCGGTGGGAATTCTGTTTGTTGCTCTCAGAAGCTTCGCTGTCGGATCTAGATGTTCACTTCTCCCTTAATCGTTTGGGAGACTTGGCAAGTACTTTTTGCCCTGAGAGTTGAACTGAGTGGCTCACTCGACCGTTCCATCAAAGCGGTGAGAATCTTGCTGTGGCTGTTTGGCGGGGGAGGGGGTCAGGCAGAGGTCAGAATGGCAAGCCCCCTTGCTGTGGAAAAAACTAAGGAGGAGATGAGAGTTTGATGAAGGGTCTAGGCCCGAAACGTCAGCTTTTGTGCTCCTGAGATGCTGCTTGGCCTGCTGTGTTCATCCAGCCTCACACTTTAGTATCGAGGAGATGAGAGTGACCCAGATATCAGCAATTGGCAATGATGCACCATTTATGGAAATGTTCACTTGAATTCCGCCTGCTTTTGTGGTGGGATTTGAACCTGGTTTCCTCAGTGCCTTAGTTCGGGCCTGTAAAAATTACCAGCCCAGTGACATGACCACTGTCTCTCCCACACCCTGATCTTGAATACTGCTGGCCGAGTACACTGTAGGTTGTAGACGCTCCACTCTCCCAAATTTCTTTGCCATAATCCATTGTTTGTGTCAGGGACTTCAGGCAGCCAGGCATGCCGACAGTTCCCGGTGTAAAGCTCTGTCAAACCCAGCTCAAAGTTCACCTCTTTGCCCTGCCTGAACTCTCCTTTCCTGCCCACTCTCCATTCTCCACCTCAATGTTCCCCAAGCAGGAGCATTGGGGATGACCTTGTGAGGAATATTGACAAACCTTCCTGTGTCTTGGTGCTGCTTCTCTGTGTACAGGCCAATAAGGGAGACCTGAATACCAGCTATTGCTGCACCAACAGACCATTCGGCCTGTCTGTTGGTCACTGGTGTGGGTGCTCCACGTGAGCCTGCTTCTAATCCCTCATTGTCCCACCCTATCGACATACCTGATCCCTTTCTCACTCCTTCCCTCTCTGCCTTTATTCAACTTGATGTTAAACATTCCAGGCATCTTAATCCCAGTGATTTTAATGTTTGGAACTTCACCATCCCGGGGTGAGGGTGGGGTGGGGCAGAATATGCATCAGTAGTTCTGGTGGGGACTAACTCAAAGGTCAGGCAGACTCCGCTCCCTCGTCAGTGGAAGCTTCCTGTGTTTCAGTTTACTCTGGTAGTGCGTATTTCAGTTAGGGCACTAGCTTGGCTATAATACATATGCCCGGCGCAGAAACTGGTCGGAGCAGAATGTTTGGAGCGGATTGACTCTGTGCTCCCCGATCCCATCTCCAAGCTGCCCTGTGCTCCCTGATCCCATCTCCAAGCCGACCGTGTGCTCCCCGATCCCATCTCCAAGCCCACCCTGTGCTCCCCGATCCCATCTCCAAGCCCACCCTGTGCTCCCCGATCCCATCTCCAAGCCCACCCTGTGCTCCCCGATCCCATCTCCAAGCCCACCCTGTGCTCCCCGATCCCATCTCCAAGCCCGCCCTGTGCTCCCCGATCCCATCTCCAAGCCCGCCCTGTGCTCCCCGATCCCATCTCCAAGCCCGCCCTGTGCTCCCCGATCCCATCTCCAAGCCCGCCCTGTGCTCCCCGATCCCATGTCCAACCCCACCCTGTGCTCCCCGATCCCATCTCCAAGCCCACCTTGTGCTCCCCGATCCCATCTCCAAGCTGCCCTGTGCTCCCCGATCCCATCTCCAAGCCCACTCTGTGCTCCCCGATCCCATCTCCAAGCCCACCCTGTGCTCCCCGATCCCATCTCCAAGCCCACCCTGTGCTCCCCGATCCCATCTCCAAGCCCACCCTGTGCTCCCCGATCCCATCTCCAAGCCCGCCCTATGCTCCCCGATCCCATCTCCAAGCCCACCCTGTGCTCCCCGATCCCATCTCCAAGCCCACCCTGTGCTCCCCGATCCCATCTCCAAGCCGCCCTGTGCTCCCCGATCCCATCTCCAAGCCCGCCCTGTGCTCCCCGATCCCATCTCCAAGCCCGCCCTGTGCTCCCCGATCCCATCTCCAAGCCCGCCCTGTGCTCCCCGATCCCATGTCCAACCCCACCCTGTGCTCCCCGATCCCATCTCCAAGCCCACCCTGTGCTCCCCGATCCCATCTCCAAGCCCGCCCTGTGCTCCCCGATCCCATCTCCAAGCCCACCCTGTGCTCCCCGATCCCATCTCCAAGCCCACCCTGTGCTCCCCGATCCCATCTCCAAGCCCGCCCTGTGCTCCCCGATCCCATCTCCAAGCCCGCCCTGTGCTCCCCGATCCCATCTCCAACCCCACTCTGTGCTCCCCGATCCCATCTCCAAGCCCACCCTGTGCTCCCCGATCCCATCTCCAAGCTGCCCTGTGCTCCCCGATCCCATCTCCAAGCCCACTCTGTGCTCCCCGATCCCATCTCCAAGCCCACCCTGTGCTCCCCGATCCCATCTCCAAGCCCACCCTGTGCTCCCCGATCCCATCTCCAAGCCCGCCCTGTGCTCCCCGATCCCATCTCCAAGCCCACCCTGTGCTCCCCGATCCCATCTCCAAGCCCACCCTGTGCTCCCCGATCCCATCTCCAAGCTGCCCTGTGCTCCCCGATCCCATTTCCAAGCCCACTCTGTGCTCCCCGATCCCATCTCCAAGCCCACCCTGTGCTCCCCGATCCCATCTCCAAGCTGCCCTGTGCTCCCCGATCCCATCTCCAAGCTGCCCTGTGCTCCCCGATCCCATGTCCAACCCCACCCTGTGCTCCCCGATCCCATCTCCAACCCCACCCTGTGCTCCCCGATCCCATGTCCAACCCCACCCTGTGCTCCCCGATCCCATGTCCAACCCCACCCTGTGCTCTCCGATTCCTATCTTGGAATGTTGCCAGTCAGACATCAGCACCACCAGGACATAGAGAAAGCAAGCTCCTTCAGTTTCCTGACAGTGAATTTCTGGCAGCGAACGGCATCCAATGGATGCAGCGAGACAACATTGGCTGGGGCCCCCACTGAGCCTGCTGTCCCACCATCATTGTGCACCCACACAGAGCTCTCCACCTCGGCCAGCTTGAGCTGCTGCAAAACTCCGCTGCCTGCATCCTGGTTCAATTTGTGTGCCAGTCCTGAGCACACCTTCCCACCTCCCTCAATGCACTGATCCCTGCTCCTGGTCAAGGCAACACAGTCTCATCTTCATGTTCCAATCGCTGGGAGAAATCACTCATCAGTATCTCCCTGGCAGCCCAAAAACTCTCCTGTCTGTCATTCCCCTAAGGCTGGCCTCATGGATATTTCCAGCTTGAAGCACTGGTCCAGGCAGGATCCAGAGCTCAGCTATTCCCTGTTCAAATCCCTCTGCACCGCCTCCCCTTTGAATCTACACTTTAATCAAGCCCATCACTGCCTGCCCTCCAATCGGCTGAACTCGGCCTGGGTCACATTAGATTTGATTCTGACCCCTTTAGCACATTTGACTCCAAGAAAAGGAGTGATATCAATCACTTAGGATTTAAGAAACAGGAGAAAGGGTTGGAGGGAGTCGGGGTGAATAAAATGTGGAGCTGGAGGAGCACAGAAGGGCAGGAAAGTTAATGTTTTGCTTCTGGGACCTTTCATCAGGCCTCAGCATTGGAGGATCCCAACAGTCTAATCCTATCAGTAGAGAGAGAGAGAGAGAGGGGATGCAGTTAATATTTTGAGTCTCACGAGCCCCGCTTCCAATTTTCGACATTTCAATATTGTGGAGTTACGCTCGGGCAAGATCGATTGAAGGAAGTGTGAACAGTCCAACAGGATGCAGCAATCTCGACGAGATGAAATCGGGAGGTAGAGGCTTCTCACAGCCGGTCAGGGAGTCTTCAGGGGAGTGCAGATTGAAACTCAATGTTGTAACAGCCAAGAAACAACCCTGGGGACGTGCTTTCACCTGCTCGGTGACCTGCCAGGAAAGGTTATCGCAGGATTCCGATTCAGCCACAACATTGGCCACTAAACTCAGGAAGTGACCTGCAACAGCATGCTTCACCACCAGAGCAGTGGACAAAGAGCAGGGGACTGGCATCCACTCAGTAGTTCTACTATAGCACAGTTACAACATTTAAAAGCCATTTGGACAGGTACATGGATAGGAAAGTTTCAGAGGGAAATGGGTCCAGTTCACTTTTTGGAAACTGGGTCAGCACACTTCGGTGCTGTATACCTCGACGGCAACTTGAGGCTAAGAGCTAGCATATGGATAATGGGCCACATAGCCTCTATCTCTGCTGTGTACCACTCTTGGCTTCTGTGTGTGTGGGGGCTCAAAGGAAGGTGAGACAGACAGACAGACAGCCAGGTTATAATCCCTCATCTGTCTGACAATGTCAGGCCCCCTGTCTGCAACAAATCTTCAAGGAATAGGAGCTGGCCATTCAGCCCCTCAAGTCTATCCCCACCATTCGGCCAGAACATAGCCCATCAGCCCCTGAGTTTCATCCAGCTGTACATACTCTTCCCTCGCTTTCCTCCCTCTCTGAGTCTAGGCAAACCATAGCCCTGTGTGTGTGTGTGTGTGTGTGTCAGACTGACATCTATCGACATGTGAGCGGCAGAACCCTCAGAATACGGGAAAACAAACAAACAATGCCTGTGCTCTGGAAGAACCTTCACCTACAAAGCCACTGCACAAAGAGGGATGAGGTCGCTTGGCTACTAGCCAGCTGCAGGAATGCAATGGGCCAAATGGCCACCTTCAGGTGATTTGAGGAGTTGCGTTTGATAGGGATGGAGCTCATTCAGCAGGGTCACGTCTCACAGGGAAAAGCCAGGTTCCAATTGAAGCACACAAGGAGAAACTCAGCCAATGTCTCCTAATTCCACACCCGATCGTGCCCCTCAACGAAGATCAATGATGGACCTGAACATGTGAGACACAGTCTGGGACAGAGTTCTTGCTGAAAGGCAGGAGAGAGCAGCAACCCCATGTGGAACAGGCTGAAAATCCGAGCAGGGTGACTTTCCAAGCAGTCTTAGCAAGTGCTTCTCACGCAGAGAGGCTTAGTTGAGAAATTTCAGGATGGATGAATTAACACTGGCCTACCTCACCCTAACTGATCCTGTGCGCTACGCACAATGTAATGCATTTTGTGTCTCTGTGGAATGGCACCAGGCTCAGCTTCAGAACATTCTCCACATTAGCATGTCCTCACCCAGCCTTGGTGTTTGTTAAACTTCCAATGTTCTGTATGCCAAAAGATTAAACATCTCAGGCAAATTTGGAAATCCCATGTATATACTGTAGGAGGAGGGAGCTGTTCCTGGTATCCTTGTTAACAGTTATCCTTCAGTTAATAACACTCCCTGGACATTATCACTGCTGTGCCCTCTATGACAATAACGGCTTCCATAAGGAAGACTTGATCAGCCATGACTTGCAAGGACAGGAGAGAGAGGATTTTCCCTGTCCATCCTATTAACAAGCTTGCCCTTTAGCAGACTGAACAGGATTGAGATGCTCTCCTGGCCCCTCTCTGACAAGTGGTGATACTGTGTGCAAAGGGGCATGGTACCTGCCCCTTACCTGGAGGATATCGGTGCCTTACAACATTGGAAAGGACATCAGTGATGGAATAGTGGGCAGTGTGTTGTTGCCTGTAGTGTGTAGAAGTGAAGGAGGGAGGTGGAACAGTTTCATACTGTGTAGTCTGCGGTGTAACTAACAGGCTACAATGCCGAGCAATTAGAAACTGGAGGGTATGACCACCAACGGTGCACTGACATTTTCGCCATCCCATAGGCGTGATCGAGCAGAGGATTACAGCTGTAGAACATGTGTGTGTGTGTGTGATCACATCTGTGTGAGATTGATCTTGTGTATGAAAGGTTGAGGATGAGTGTAAGTGTGGGTGTGTGAGTGTGAACGTGTGTGTGTCTGTGTGTCAGTGTGTGTGTGAGTGTGAGTGCATGTGTCTGAGTGAGTGTGTGTGTGTGTGTGTGTGTGTGTGTGGAAATGAGCAAGTGTGTTTGTGAGAAACAGAGAGAGAGATAGATAGACAAGGTGGCCATGAGAAAAATCAGATGTTCTCCTGAAAGTGATGTTGCACTCGCACTGAAAGGCATCAGAAAGGTGTATTAGGGGTGTATTTTGTGTAGCAAGGCTTATTTTGAATGTCTGAAAGTGCAGCCGTTGTTTAGCTGAGTCCTGTAACAGGATGTGGCTTTCTTGATAACACTGCAATGCTGGAGAGACTGTAAATCTTCAAGAGGGAGACAGTGCTGATTTTCTCAGATCAGGCAACAGCCCCTGTGCTCTCCGTCAGGCTGCTTCTCAGAGAGACAGAGTTTACAAAAATAAGTTCAAATTTGAGCTTTCTGAGTAATGGTGCAGGCTGAGACCAGCACATGCTGTATGTGACCCACAGCACTCAACCTCTGAGCAGTCGTGGGCTGTGGGGTCTTCCTGCACCTCCATTCAATGACAGAGCAGCACTCCTACAGTGCGGCATTGGGGAGACAATGCCTGTCAATGTCAGATAACTCAGCACTCAGTCCCATCATCAAGCTCATCAAAAAGCAATATCTAACAAAAAATATTGAGTGCCAGGCAAACCTGGGAGGCCTGGCAGCATCTGCGGAGACAGAGAGAGAGAGAAACAAGAGGGAATGTGTCCAGTGAGCCTTCTTCAAAACCTAGTCCATTCTAATGCAGGGAGAGCAGACACAGGGAAGAGATGGAGCTCAGCGAAAGAGAAACAAACAGTTGGACGTAGGAATGGGTTACGGTCAGTCAGGGAGAATCAGTAGGGGCTAATGGGGACCACTTGTGACTGACAATGGGCCATTTGTGTCAGCAGCCCATGTGGTGACAAGGCCAGGTGTGTGGGATTGGGGTAAGGATGTGGGAGAAGGTGTTCAGGCCCGGAGAGAGAGAGAGAAACGTACAAATGCACAGAACATTGTCTGTGTGTCACATTGTTAATATTGTCACATGCAGCATGCACTGCTCATCACTGCCTACCATCTACAGCAATAACCCCAAACAGGGCTCGATGTTCACAGGAAATCAGCAGAATAGATGTGACGGTGTATGGTGTTTGTGCGGGTGGGTAAGGAGCCAAGAAGGGGAAAACTTGGGTTGCGTCATGCTTTTTAAACATCAGAGAAAAAGACCACGTGTTCTCAAACCCCCTTCCGCAGACAGAAAAAGTCCCTCAGCATTTAGAGCCAGAGAGGCCTGCAGCATAGAATAAGGCCCATTGAGCCGACGCTGGTCTAACTATTATGACCCCATTTCCTAGACCTTAGCGCACAGCCTCGTCAGCAGAAATGCACATCTCAACCTCCTCAATGAGATGAGAGTTTCTACCTCCCTCAGCCTTACAGGTAGTGGGTTCAGGATTCCCAACACCCTTCACATGAGACTTATCCCCTCCACATCCCATCTAAAGCACCTGCCCATTAGCCTAAATCTCTGCCTACTAGTTGTTCGTCTCTCCACCAACGGGATAATTTCCTTCCTGTCTTCCCTGTCTACACCTATCAGGATGTTATCCACCTCCATCATGTCTCGACCCTGCCTCTGCCTCCCAGAACAGGCATCCCAGGCTTTGGGGGCGACACGGTGGCTCAGAGTTTCGCACTGCAGCCTCACAGCACCAGGGACCCAGGTTCGATTCCACCCTCTGGCTGTGCGGAGTTTGCATATTCTCCCCGTGCCTGCGTGGGTTTCCTCCGGGTGCTCCGCTTTCCTCCCACAGTCCAAAGATGTGCAGGCTAGGTGGATCGGCCATGTTAAATTGCCCCCTAGTGTCCAGGAATGTGCAGGCTGGGTGGGTTAGCATTGGGGAATGCAGGGGAGGGGAATGAGTGGGATGTTATTCAGAACGGGCCGAACGGCCTACTTCCACACTGTAGGGCTTCTATCAGTGTGCTTTGCTGCCAGCGTTACGCTGGGGAGTTTCTCAGCCTGTCTGTTGATAGATGCTGCTGCCTAACCCTGCTGAGGGTTTCCTGCATCACTTCCTCTTTCCTTCACAGCTTTCTTGTCTCAACAGCATTTCACTCATGTCACCCAGGGTAAGGCGTGGGGTGAAAGGTTCAGTTTGGGGGAGCTGTATGTGACCCACAGCACTCAACCTCTGAGCAGTCGTGGGCTGTGGGGTCTTCCTGCACCTCCATTCAATGACAGAGCAGCACTCCTACAGTGCGGCATTGGGGAGACATGAGCCCATGGACAAGGACATTACCAAGTGAACCCACCCAGTGTGTGTCTGCGTATATACACGCGAATCTGTCAGTGTGTGTGTGCCTCTGAAGGTCGATTTCTGAGTTTTAGAGTGTGTTACTGTGTGAGAGTGACTGTATCTGTGTGTGTGTCACTGTGTCAGCTTCTGTGTGTGTGTATGTATATGTGTACCTGTGCCAGTTTCTTCCTGTGCCTGTGCCTGTGTCAGTTTCTCCCTCTGTGTGTGTGCCTGTGTGAGTTTCTCCCTGTGTGTGTGTGTCCGCCTGTGTCTGTTTCTCCCTGTGTGTGTCCGCCTGTGTCTGTTTCTCCCTGTGTGTGTCCGCCTGTGTCTGTTTCTCCCTGTGTGTGTGTGTGTGTGTGTGCGCGCGCGCGTGCGCGCGTGTGTGCCTGTGTCTGTTTCTCCGTGTGTGTGTGTGTGTGTGTGTGTGAGTTTCTCCGTGTGTGTGTGTGTGTGTGTGTGTGTGTGTGTGTGCGCGCGTGTGTGCCTGTGTCTGTTTCTCCCTGTGTGTGTGTGTGTGTGCCTGTGTGAGTTTTTCCGTGTGTGTGTGTATCTGTGCCTGTGTCAGTTTCTCCCTGTGTGTGTGTGTGTGCCTGTGTCAGTTTCTCCCTGTGTGTGTGTTTGTGTGTGTGTGTGCGCGCACGCGCGCCTGTGTGAGTTTCTCCGTGTGTGTGTATCTGTGCCTGTTTCAGTTTCTCCCTGTGTGTGTGTGTGTGTGTGTGTGTGTGTGTGTGTGTGTGTCTGTCTGTCTGTCCCTGCATGTGTTTCTCACACACACGACTCTGTCTGCCCACTCAGTAAATGTTGCTTGCAGACCATATAGATCTCACTTTGTGAGGCTCTGTTGTGGGTCCAGTATCTCAGTTGTGGTAACCACAGACCAGGGAGAAGCCCAAGTTCTGACTCTAGCCTGGGCTGGTGTAGCTGGAGGTTGAAGATCAGTCACCAGCAGAACATAATCCAAATGAACACAGTTCCTCCTGTTGTCCCAGTAGATATTCGAAGCATGGAGTGCAAAGGGAGCCAGGGTTAAAATGGGAATGTGAAGCTTGATGGAGGCTATGAATGCTTATGGATGCAATTCTCTCAGTGTCTCCTTCCATTTCAAACTCAAAACTCTGCTTCATGACAGGTACAGGCCAGGTCTTAGGTCGGGGAGTGGGGTCAGGGGAGGGGGAGGTGGGCTGGGTTTGTTCCCCCTTGTGGGAGAGTCTGAGACCAGACGGTGTAGCCTCTGCGTCATGAGTCATCCATTTAAGATGGAGAGGAAGGAGGAATTCCTTCTCTCAGAAAGGAGTGAATCTGTGGGGTTCTTTGCTGCAGGGGGCTGTCGAGGCTGGTTCATTCAGTGTAAGCAAGGCTGAGAGAGACAGATTTTTAGTCAGTGAGGGCGATTTGAGGGAGATGGGGAGAAAAGGCAGGAAAGTGGAGTTGACAATGATCAGATCAGCCACAATCTCACTGAATGGTGAGGTAGACTCGATGGGCTGAATGGCCCACTCCTATTGTCATACCTCACAGGTTGAGTCAGCCACTCCCTTGGGTTATATTTATACTACCATTTCCCTGTCTCAGCGGTGAATACAATTCATCCCTGAGGGGAACCCTTCAATGGCTCGTCAGTTTCAACAGCGCTCATTGGGAGAGCAGGGAGTTCCTGACTGAAGCAAACTCAGATTGCAGAAATACTTCCTGCATGTTGCTGCCGAATCGCAACTCAAGTCTAAAAATGGATAAGGGTTAAGAGGGACTTGCTGCTGTAAGACACACTTGACAGCTCAGTGTGGGTGAGAGAAGACAAAGCAAGCAGCTGTGTGTGGGTCCTTTGCCAGGTTTTTGTGGAAGAGGGAGATGATTGTGTTCTTATTGATGAAGCCATGTCATTCTACTTCAATGGCAACCCTCCTTAAGTCTACATTGCAGTTTACACAGATCCCAAACAGTCTCAGATCCATCTCTTAGCATTGCTAAGTCACCCCTAGGACACATGGGTTGAAAAATATCTTAAAACAACTTTAGCTCTTTTCATTCACTCATGGGACAGGGGTGTTTTCCCTTTTTGCCCCTTGGGAAGGTGGGGGTGGACTGCTGTCTTGAACTGCTGCAGTCCTCCTGCTGTAGGTAGACCCATAGTTCCATTAGGGAGGGAATTCCAGGATTTTGACCCAGCAACGGTGAAGGAACGACGATATATTTCTAAGTCAGGGTGGTGTGTGGCTTGGAGGGGAGTTTGCAGGGGGCAGTGTTCCTGTGTATCTGCTGCCCTTTGTCCTTCTGGATGGAAGTGGTTGTGGGTTTGGGTTTGGATGGTGCTGTTTGAGGATCTTTGGGAAATCTCTGCAGCACACACTGCTACGTCTGAGCGTCAGTGATGGAGGGAGTGAATTCTTGTGGATGTGGCGCCAATCAAGCGGGGGCTGCTTTGTCCTGGATGGTGTTGAGCTTCTTGAGTGTTGTTGGGGCTGCCCCCATCCAGGCAAGTGGGGAATATTCCATTACACTCCTGACTTGTGCCTTGTAGATGGTGGGACAGGTTCTGGGTGAGAGAGGAGGTGATCGTGCCAAGATTGAGGATGTGTCTTTCCCTGGAGTTAGCTCTGAACTTTTCTCCCCCAAGAGGGTAGAGGAATTAAAACTGCAAAGATATGCCATTCAGAAGCACTTGGGTGTTGGGTGAAAGCAGATCAGGAGCAGTCAGTTTCACCTTACAGGGACAGTGTGTGTCTGTGTGTATATATATTTGTCAGAAGACTGAGTTAAGGCAAGGGCATGGGTTGGTGGATGAGTTGTGGGCTAAGTAAATCCAGGGCCTCTCAGGGAGTAGAGATAACGGGAACTGCAGATGCTGGAGCACCCAAGATAACAAAATGTGGAGCTGGATGAACACAGCAGGCCAAGCAGCATCTCAGGAGCACAAAAGCTGAAGGGTCTAGGCCCCGAAATGTCAGCTTTTGTGCTCCTAAGATGTTGCTTGGCCTGCTGTGTTCGCCCAGCTCCACACTTTGTTACCTCCTCTGAGGGAGTGCTGTGTTCTGGTCAAAGTGGAGGGAACAGGGCCCAGGAACAGCACCAAGAGCAGTCATGTCTGTCCCTGGTCACATTTGAAGAGGAGCACAGAGAGGCTGCAATGGCTAAGATCTGCCATTCAGTCAGGACCAGACCCTAACGTGACAGGAGGGCACCAACAAGGGCGAACTGCATTTGCGCCATGGCACAGGGGGAACCGCCCCCAAGGCGCTAGATGGGATGGCTACTGAGGCAAAACCCAATGGCCTGTCGGAAACCTTCCCTGCAGAGAAGGAGCTTGTTAGGACCAGAGGGGGAAAGAAACCCACCGAGGGTTGGGGGCCCAGGCTGCTGATGGTGCGGTGCTGAAAATCCAAGAGGTCACTGGCCTGTCATTTGCACAGGAATTCCAAATTTAGCAGCAGCAGAGGGGAGGGCGAGTTTGGAATGAGAAGGGTGACGAGGATTTGGAGTTCGCACACTGAAACGTGTTAGCTTCCTGTCAGTGGAATGATAGTGCAGGCATCTGGAGAGATACCTTCTAATTTAAGCTGACACATCCTGCCCGTGGCCCAGCTGTGTGGGTGCATTTCACACTCTCACGGCCATGTCCAACTGCACACACCCTCCCGGCTCCCCCACTGCCTCTCCTTCCCCCATACAGTGTGCACCCCGGCAATCCCAGATAACTTCGCAATCTGCTCACCGAAGGGAAAGAAAATTTTTTAAAAAGCTGTTACTGAGGAGGCTTATCCCTTTCAAACAGGAAGCATCACAAGGGATCCTCAAACACAAAAACATGGAACCATAAAACATAGGATCGGGCCCTTCAGTCCATCATGTTGTGCCGAAAATGACGCCCAATTAAATCCCTTCTGCCAACGTGCCAGTTCTGTGGAAGGGTCATTAGACCCAAAGCGTTAACTCTGATTTCTCTTGACAGGTGCTGCCAGACCTGCTGAGCTTTCCCAGCAACTTCTGTTTTTGCCCCCCTTCCGCCTGCCCTTGGTCCTTACCCCTCCATTCCTTGCATATCCATGTGCTTATCTAAAAGCCCCTTGTATCTGCCTCCATCACCATCCCTGCTAGCACACTCCAGACTGTCCCCACTCTGTGTAAAAAGCCTTGCCCCTCACATCTCCTTTGGACTTTCCCCTTCTAACCTTAAATGCATGTCCCCTAGTTTTAGACATTGCAACTCTGGGGAAAGGATTCTGACCGTCAACTTTACCTGTGCACCTCATAGTTGTGTAGACTTCTATCAAGTTTCCCCTCAGCCTCTGCCGCTCCAGAGAAAGCAAGCTGAGTTTTTCTAGCCCCTCCTTACAGCTCATACCCTCTAATCCAGGCAGTGTCCTGGTAAACCTCTCCTGCAGCCTTTCCAAAGCCTCCACACTCTTCCTGTGGTGACCAGAATTGAATGCAATCACCTAAGTGTGGCCTAACCAAACTGTTATGAAGCTGCAACATGATGTCCTGACCCTTGTACTCAATTCCCCGACCAATAAAGGTAAGCATGCCATTCGCCTTCTTTACCACCCTGTCTACTTGTGTGGCCGCTTTCAGGGAGCTATGGACTGAGACCCTTCGGTACATCGATGCTGTTCATGGTCCTGCCATTAACTGTGTACTTTCTCCTAACAAATCAGGACCAGCAGCTAATTCAGTGTTTGCAACCTACTGACCTGAGGCAGGATATCCTTGCCATAGAGGGAATGTGGTGAAGGTTCACTGGGCTGATGCTGGGGCTGACAGGACCGTCCTGTGAGGAGGGATCGTATTCGCTGCAGTGTGGAAGGAGGGGCACAGATCTGACTGAAATGTATCAAACACTAAACGGGCTGGACAGACTTGATGCAGGGATGGTGACTCGCCTGGGTGCGGGGAGTCTAGAACCGGGGGTGGGGGGGTGGGTACACAGTCTCAGGCGGATATGGGGAGACCATTTCGTGCTAAGATGAGGAAACATTTCTTCACTCAGAGGATAGTGAGACTGTGGAATTCCCAGCTGCAGGAGGCTGAATACATTCAAGAAAGTTAGGCACAATTTTTGTAAGATTGAAGGCCTCTGAGGAGAAGCATGGCATTGAGTTAGATAACCTGTGACAGTCAGTCTATATGGTGGAGCAGGCTTGAAAGGCTGAATGGCCCTACTTCTGCTCCCCATCCGTGTGTCTCTGTCACAGAGAAAGCAGATTTTCATTCATTCATTCATTCATCCATAGGCTTGAACTCAGAGCGAAGGGGGACTGCAAGGTTTCTTTGATGGTCAGATTTTGGAAAAAGGCAGTAGGTCACGGAATCTGAGATAACAAGGTGTAGAGCTGGATGAACACAGCAGGCCAAGCAGCATCAGAGGAGTAGCAAAGCTGACGTTTCGGGCCTAGACTGTTCTTCAGAAATGGGAAGGGCCTAGGCCCGAAACGTCAGCTTTCCTGCTCCTCTGATGCTGCTTGGCCTGCTGTTTTCATCCAGCTCTACACCTTGTTATATCAGATTCTCCAGCATCTGCAGTTCCTACTATCTCAGGTCACAGAATCTGTGCTCAGGATTTGAGATCAAAGATTCAACATTGTAATGGTGCTGAGTGCTAACAGTCAGCTTGCCCCAGAAATCTAACGGAATTGATGGACAAACTCTCTCCCTCTCTCCCTCTCTGTCATGTAGCCAGATGGAGCTAGGAACAATAATGTGCATTTTTGTAGCCACTTTCATGCAGCTGATGCCTCAAAGTGCTTCCTGGCTGTGTAAATCAAATAGAATTTAACACCAAGGCACATCACTGCAGGAGCAGGGCTGGGGGTTTGGAGTGAAGTTTCTCCGGTTCCAAGCGTGATATGAGGCTATTTTCGGGGATGAGGAGGCTTTCTGGATTGAGGAGACAATGACCTAGTTGGGCCAATATTCTCTGGCGTTTTGGAGAAGGACCTGATTGAGACACAGCAGGAGATCCTCAAAGTGTTTGCCAGGACAGACCCTGGGAGGAAAATCACCCCCAGCCCACCCACGAGTCGGGTATTGGTTACTCGGGGGGAGGGGGAGTGGCACGGGAGTGGAGGAGACAGTGTGTCAGGATCACCTTGGACTGAGCTGGGGAGACGTTTCTTCATTGAGGAAGGACTGAGAGACCTGGGGACTTCTTAGTGACCCACAAGGTTCCTCTCATGGTGTTGTTGAGTATATTAGAAACTGAGAGCAACATTGGCATGCAGGGCAGCAAAGAAACTCAGTGAAGTCTGAAGGTTTGCCTGCGAATTATATTGAAGTGTAGCGTAGACCCGTGTGTGTGTCAACTGTTCCTCTTTCTCCTGCTCAGCGTCAGTGAGGTGAAAGAACCAAGTCTTCTTCCCCTTGCATTTGTGATAGCTGCATTTGTGTGGCACCTTTCAGGGTATGCTAAATCCCTTGATGGAGGTGTACAAAATGATCAGAGGTATAGATAGAGTGGACAGCCAGAGACCTTTTCCTAGGGTGGAGGTAGCTATAACGAGGGGGCATATTTTTAAAGTGAGTGGAGGTATATATAGGGGAGACGTCAGAGGTAGGTTCTTTACCCAGAGAGTGGTTGGGACATGGAATGCATTGCCGGAGAGAGTAGTTAAGTCGGCCTCATGAGGGGCATTTAAGCGGCTATTAGATAGGCATATGGATGATAGTATAAGGTAGGGGTAGAGGTTAGATAGACCTTAGGATTAGGGTAAAAGTCCGGCACAACATCATGGGCTGAAGGGCCTGTACTTTCTATATTCTATGTTCTCTGTTCTACTTCACAAGCACCTCTCGAACCCTCGACTTCCTCGTCATGTCAGAAATGTGACCTCTAATGTGCCCACAGAAAGATCCCATGAACAACAATGCAGCTATAACAGGAGAATGTTTCTGAGTGATGCAGTGAAGTCTTCAATATTGGAACCTGCTGCGTCCGTCCTCATAATGATGACAATACCAGATTTCTTTTTAATTTACTCATTTGTGGGATGTGAGTGTCAATGGCTGGGTCAGCATTTCTTGCCCGTCCCTAACTGCCCCCTTGAGAAGTTGGGGGGGCGAGCTGCCTTCCTGCGCCACTGCAGTCCATGTGCTGTGGGTTGACCCACAACGCCCTGAGGGAGGGATTTCCAGGATTTTGATCCAGATTTTGCCTCTTTCACAGGCAACCAGCTCTGAATTGATACTGCTAACATCTTACTGTTCCTAATCACTGGGGTTTGCATTTCGGCTTTCTGACCTAGTTCCACCTTTCTAGTTTTGTCAGTCAGACTACCATGAATTGCAAAAATGAAACCACCTCGAGAGGCCGGCCATTTTCACTGTGCGGGGAATGAGCTGATTGGACAGACAAACCAGACAGTCACTTCTTCATTCACTTGAAAGACAGCACCAGCTCAACCCTCATGTAAACCACTTCCGCCCTCTTTCTTAAAAATCATTATGATGAGCAATGAGGAGCTGTTTTGGTGTGCTTTCTTAATCTACTTTCTAAGAGACACGGTTCGCTTGCTCAAAGCTGCTTTTGATGGTCATTGTGAAGGTTGTCAGCATTGAAGTTCTGTTGTGTAACTGAAATCACACAGAAAGTGTCTCAGTGGTTAGCACTGCAGCCTCACAGCGACAGGGACCTGTGTTCAATTCCACCCTCGGGCGACTGTCTGTGTGGAGTTTGCATATCCTCCCTGTGTCTGTGTGGGTTTCCTTTGGGTGCTCCAGTTTCCTCCCACAGCCCAAAGATGTGCAGGCTAGGTGGATTGGTCATGCTACATTGCTCATTGCATTCAGGGACATGTAGGTTAGGTGAGTTCTAGGTCTCTGAGTGTCAATGTGGACTTGTTGGGCTGGAGGCCCTGTTTCCACACTATTCTAACCTTCAAGTGCCACTTCTAACTCATTGCCAGCAATGAGGGAGGATGCTGCCATTTGACTGTGGCAGTGTTATGATGGAGTGGCTCACACAGCTTCAGAAAATTTATTTCTCTTTTCATTTAATGGGTGTGGGTATCACTGAGCGGCCTAGCGCTTGTCTGAGAGAAAGTGGCGGTGAGCTGCTGTCCTGAACCAGTTCATGCAGTGTGGAGACACGGATAGGGCCACAGGGGAGAGAATTCCAGGATTTCGACCCAGTGACAGGGCAGAATATTTCCGAGTCAGGATGGTGAGTGGCTTGGAGGGGAACACGCAGGGGGTGGTGTTCCCATGTACCTGCTGACCCTTGTCCTTCTGGATGGTAGTTGTGGGTTTGGAAGATGCTGTCTGAGGATCTTTGGTAAATTCCTGCAATGCATCTTGTAGATAGTACACACTGCTGTTACTGAACGTGGGTGGTGGAGGGAGTGAATGTTTGCAGATATGGTGCCAATAAAGTGTGTAAAAGCTTTGTCCTGGATGGTGTCGAGCTTCTTGAATGTTGTTGGAGCTGCCCCTCATCCAGGGCAAGTGGGGAGTATTCCCTCACACTCCTGACTTGTGCCTTGTAGATGGTGGGCACGTTCTGGGGATAGAGGTGGTTAGTTACTTGATGCCTGGTGTTTACAGCGATATTGAGCGCAGAGGGAATTGAGCGCAGGATGGAGAAAATCAAACCTTTACAGGGAGTGCAAGCCCAGCAAGTCTGAGCACTTAAGAAGGGACTTTCACTATGAACTTATAAACTTAATGTCCTTTTTTTTATACTTTGGATCTATGATTTTGTACCTAGGCACCTTGCACCTTGGAAATGACATTGTACACACTTTTCACTGTGCTCCTGTACCCCTGCACTTGAGTACATGTGACAATAAAAGTTAATTTTAACCCTACTAAGAAAAAGGAAGAATAAAACCAACTTCTTAGTTTTTGACAAGAGACATGTGACAATTATTCATGTCTAGAAAGATGCACATTGACACAGTTTTCAGATTGTGAAAGCTGTCTTCACAAATCAGGGCCGGGTGGCTGGAAGTTGAGCTTGTGATTTTATTTTTTTTTGTTTGTTTGTTGACTGTTCCTAGGTCGATCGAAGAGTGTAATGCCAGGGGATCACTGCACTGTGTCAAACAGATCTTCATCACCCAACACATTGGAGCGCCCTGCCAAGTCAGGCTGGCTGAAGAAGAGGAGGTCACTGGTGAAACAGTGGCATGTTCGCTGGTTTGTCCTGCGTGGAGTCTACCTATGTTACCACAAAGAGGAGGAGGATGGAAAGCCACAGGTACATCAGATCAGGAGCTGTTGCTCACCACACTGCTTCTCACCAGAGAACTGCCTAGAACTGCTTGTTGGCAATTGTGTTTTGCGAGAATCAGAAATAGCTGGAAAAACTCAGCAGGTCTGGCTGGTTGTATGAACCAGATCAAACTCCCCCCCCAAAATATATTCAGAAGACAGCCCAGACCCTAACTTTTTCTTACTGTACAGGCAAATGCCAGCAATTGTGTTCTAGATGAAATTTAATTGGTCAAACAACCAGGCTCATAGCAAGCCACACTTTATTCCTACCTATAGTTAAAATTCAACAAAAGGAAGAAATGGGAAGAACTGGACTCTATCGGAAAACTTAACAGAATAATAGGTTATTTAAAAGTATAAGTACTATTAGTTACGAACAGTACCTGTTGCATTATAGTAACATCCCATAAACGCACCCTTGGCCAAGGCAAATTCAGTAAAATAGATTGTCTCACATGCAATTCTCCAGTATAGGAGGAAAAGCATGAAGAGAAAACTCAGAGAGAGATTAGCAGGGAGTGATGTCCCACAGCTTCCAGATATAACTTCAAGATCCTAGCAACAACTGCTACTGAAATACTACAAACTAAAAATCCTGGTTCTGTGGGAGATCAACCACACCCATTCAGGCTGCTTCTATTGTTCCAACTTGTTTAAAAAAAAGAAGGCCTCACAAGCTGTTTACTTTATTGGATTCAAATTGATAGCTCTTCAACTCTGTCTTAAACCTCTCCTCGAAAGAAAAACCAGGACAAAAGTACATCTCTAAAAGCCATAGTATTGTCACGCAGCATCTGAGGGAGGAAAGCAGAGTTAATGTTTCAAATCCATAGATTTTACGTCAGAGCTAACAGCAGTTAGGAAAATGTGTCTCTTATGCTGCGGGTGAGGTTAGGGAAGAAGGGAATGTTGAGTGGCTAGGTGGAGGTGGAGCTCAGTAAGAGAGAGATGGGGAAAGGGGTGTTAATGAGTGATTATTGATGGAAGATCAGGACAGAAGAGAAGCTGAGTAAGTGAGGACGAGAGTTGAGAATTACAGATAACGGGTTGTCTGTTCTGAAACCAAACCATCAAATGTGTTCGCAGGCCTGAGAGTGGGTGAAAATGCGTCAGCTGAGTAAAATTCAACGCACGTCATAACAAGACTGGGTTTTGGGATGGGTAAAGTAAACAGAGGAGGAGAGAATCAAACTCTCCAGTTATTGATCTCGATACTGAGTCCAGAAGATTGTAAAGCTGCCAAGCGGAAAATGAGGTGCTGTTCTTCCAGCTTGGCTGAGTTTCGCTAGAGCACTGCAGCAAGCCTGAGGCAGAGATGTTGGCCAGTGTTGAAGTGTCAGGGTCGTTTCTGCGGACAGAATGTAGGTGCTGTGCAAAGCGGTTGCCCAGGCTGCATGCTGTCTGTAGCAGTGTGGAGAAAACCACATAGCAAGCAGCAAATACACTGAGGCTAGACTGAGCCAAGTGTAGGCAAAGTGTTGCTTCACTTGGAAGGTGTGCCTGATGCCTTGGACAGTGACGAGAGAAGGGTAAATTAGGAGTGGTTAGACCTTGTGTGGTTGCAGGAGAAGGTTGCCTTGGGGCTGCGGGGACGTACTGGGTACGGGAGGAGGAGTTGTCCAGCGTTACTGTTAGAGCTTGCACTCAGTTCACTTGCACTTGGTCAGTTTCTGCAGGCCACCTGGACAAAAGCATACAGTGAGTGGAGCACAGCTAGCAGGCCCGCAGAGGGAGAGTAACAGCAGCAAACAATTGGCCATGGCAATCACTGCCTGGTGCCTTTGGAAAGGGAGTTCAGCATTGAAACACCCCTCTACAGGCAGAGGCAGACAGATTGTGTGAGAGGGTGATTTGGGAATAATGTAGCTGTCGCGCTCAGCGTCCCCAGCAGCGAGGCGAGACAGCTACAGTCCCATCCTTTTTATCAGGGTGTGGGAAGTGGATGAAAGGCGGATATCAAAATGAACTCTAACAGCCAACGGTGTAGTTTGCTGACCAGAGAGAGACACAGCAGTTCCCCTTGGGGGGTCACCTGAATTCACATCTTTCATGTATACAACAGGAATAGGCCATTCAGCCCTTCAAGTCTGCTCTGCCATTCAGGATGGTCATGGCTGATCATCAACATAGGATCCTGTTCCCACCTCCCCAAATCATTTCATCCCTTTCTTCCAAGGAACTACATCTGATTCCTTCGTGAAATGTTTGACCTCAGCTACTTTCTGTGATGTGAATTCCACAGTCTCCCCACTCTCGGAGTGAAGATGCTTCTTACCATCACAGCCCTGAACGGTCTACCCTATATCCTTAGACTGTGACGCCTGGCTCTGGACTCCCTGGTCATCGGGAACTGGCCTTCCTGAGTTTACCCTGTTGAGTCCTGTTACAATTTAATAGGTTTCTATGAATCCCTCCTCATTCTTCTAAACTCCAGTGAATATAGTCCGACCGGCTCCATACATCAGCCCCATCAGTCATGCCATCCCAGGAATCCGTTTGGTAACCCTTCACTGCACTCCCTGAACATGCTTACTCAGGTCAGGAGACCAACAGTGCATCTAACATCCGGGTGAATAATCCTCCCAGACCTCTGTTCTCAGTGTTCCAGAGGAGGAGGGCTGAAGGTGGGGATGTGAGCTAACAAGGTCAGGGACATTCTAGTTGGCGATTTCGCTCGTCACGTCTTCTGACTGTTGAAGTGGAAAAATAAAGCTTGGCAGCCGACCAATGCGATGTCAAACTGCAGACACAATGCATAGCGTCTCCCCAAGGCCAGCGTCTTTGACCAGGCTGGGGAACTGTTGTGACTCCGTCCATCACTTTGGGACCATTTTGGTCTTTTTTCAAGATCAGAGTGCTTTCATATGAATGCAGCTCCTTTTTATCTTTAAGCAGGGACTGGATATCATGCTCACTAAATTGTCTCATTTGCAGGGTCACATCGTCCTCCAGGACTGCAAGGTCAATGAACTACCACCTAACCCTGATGAACCAGGAAAATTCCTCTTTGAAATCGTTCCAGGTATGCCTCTCTCTGCCTAAGTACCAAAGGCATCTGCATTTCATTCATCCACCCCAGGTCAATGTGGCTCCCAACTCACTCTCCCACTTGGGAGCCACATTATCTCCAAGGAACATCCCTGGGCTGGGGAGAGGCAGGGGAGGCCAGCCACAGAGGAGGACAGGCAGGCAGGTCTAATAGACCCCCTCTGCTGCCCATTGTCTGGGCATATTCAAAACCCAGAAGCAGACTCTCAAGGTGGTATCTCACTAACCCTCTTAGTGAAGGCTAGGCTCGGCACCGGTCCCATTGTGGTCTTGCTCCTGTCAATTACACCATGGCCGTTAGAGATGGGACCACCCCTGATGCTTATTCACTTCTCAGCCACTGATGCTGACCCCTGGGCTCCCAGCTCTGGATACCCTGACCCGAACCTCTCCGTCTCTCTCTCTCTCTCTCTTCTCCTCAAAGGCCTTCCTTAAAAAAGTATTAGAACTGTAACACCCCAGGGGAAGAAAGAAGTCTCATACTTTGTGGGCTTTGCTCAATAGTTTGAGTTGTAAGGAGAGGCTGGGACATTTTTTTACCATAGGAGCGAAAGAGGTTGAGAGGTGACCATGTGCAAGTTTTTAAAATGTTGAGGGGCGTGGATGTGGTGAATGGCAGATGTATTTCCCCTAGACAGGAGGATTTCAGGGCTGGGGGGCACATTTTTCAATGAGTGAGAGAGATTGAAAAAAAACATGAGGGGGCGATTTTTTTTTAAAGCAGAGGGTGGCTCATATGTGGGATGAACTTCCTGAGGAAGTGGTAGGTGTGGATACAGTTACAATGCTTAAGAGACATTTAGCCAAGCACATGAATCAGACATGGGCCAGGAACAGGCAGGTGGAGATTAGTTTAGTTTGGAGTAATGGTCATCATGGATTGGTTGGTCTGGGGGGCCTGTTCCTGCACTCTGTGACTCAGTGACTATCAAAATGAGGCCAAAGTTACTGTCACACTGGGTAGTAGACAGCTGGAGATAAACAGAAGTGAACCAAAGGCCCCTTCCCCCAGTACATGGGGTTGACCCACAGCCTCCAGGACAGTTCAGAGGATTTGACCCAGCCATGTGGAGGCTGTGGACAGAGCCGGATACATTTCAGATCCAGGGGACACCAGCCTGGAAGCGCTGGCATTCCCCTTGGGTTTTCCAGCTGGAAAGAGAGAGGAACAAGGCACAATGTCCAGCCCACTTCATGGATTTACAGCTCCACCTGCTGCTTTACAGTCATTCAGTGTCGCAGTAGGCCACTGGCAGACAGAACTGCAGCAGTTTGCACACGCAGACACCTGGGCTGAGGGGAGAGGAGGATACATTCATTTCCAAACCTTCAAGCCTGGCTGCGTGGGTGGGGGGAACGCAGACATTGCAGTCTCCCTCCAACACAGCCCAACAGCCACAAACTGTGCTCCGGGTTCGCACAGGATGTGGTCTCAGGGGAAGAGGAGTTCGTGTGAAATGCCAACAGCCTCCTGAGCAGAGGAGCAGCGTGGGGGGGGGAGAAGAAACAGCCTTGAACAGCACTACCACTCCAAGCCATGAGCAAAGGTGCACCTCACTCACAGCAACGTTCCTTTCCCAATGTCCCTGTGATTCAAACTGGGAGTTTGCTCAGGGGACCTCGCATTCCAGCCTGCTCTGCTTAATCCCGAACCAGTTTCCCCGTGCTGGAAATCAAGGGAGTTCCCACACTCCAAGGGAAGATGAGAAAGCTCAGTGGCTTTACCCAAAATTGGTGACTGTACCCTCTGAGGTAAATGGCAAAGCAAGGCTGGCACCTAACGGCAGGATGGGAGTGAGAGCAGAGAGGGTGCATTTTATGGTCTACCCCTCACAACCCTGGTCAGGCTGATGGGACAACCACCTTCCTGAGCAGGCACAGTGTGTGTCTCTGTGTGAGGGAGTGAGTGAGAGGCGTTTCAGTGTAACCACCGCTCTGGGTGATCAGCCAGGATTCCCACAGACCAGTAAGGTGTACTGTTTCATCCTCTGTCTATCTCTCTGCTGTATTCACTGACCTCGGTTCCCCAAACTAGCCAGGGGCGTCCCTGTCTACACTGTGCAGCATTGCAGGGAAGAGATCTCAGGGAAACCTCCCTCAGGATCAATCCTTGGTGGCTGCAAGAATTAAAGTCACCAGCACAGGGGAAGCCCACGATTGGCGTCTGCTACCCTGTTCAATATCACTGCTGCTGTAGTGTTCCGTATCAACTCCACAGGACCAAGCCATTCTCCAGAAACCCCTCATCCAGCATCTGTTTCTGTCATGAACATACACAATAACTGAGCCTTCATTGCTCTCTGGGGTGAACAATTCTCCATGTTCACAATCCTCCCAACTGCTGACATAACCCTGCACTCCATTGCCAATGGCTGACCCTTTGGTCCATGAATCCCAGCTCCACAGTGAAGTGTAGGAGCATGGACATCTATCCCTTTGCCCTCATCACAGCCAGTTAGCCAATACGCAACAAAAACACATCCTTCCCCATCCTTCCAAAGACAAGCCGTGGCCCAGCTGACCCTTTTTACGCCAATTTGAGTACCAATAAATAAATCAAACTTATCATCAAAGGCTTATCTTCTTAAAGGAGCAGTCTGTTTTTATACACCTGTCAATCAAGCAAATTCATCAACTGGGTCTTGAAAGAACATTAAAGAGGATACTGTCAACTAAAGCTTGAAAGGAAACTGAGCTGTTTACGGGTGGGATGCTGGGCTGGAGAGGAGATGGTTCGGGCTCCTGCGGTGCCCACTGGAAGAATAGTGGGCCACTGGGTCCGATTTCCAGATCCCAGGATAGACCCAGAAGGAGATTTCAACTGCCCAGCACCCCCTACCAGCCTATGGCACTCCCCCTCCCCAGCCCTCTGCTGCACACTGAAGTGCAAAGACGAACCTGAGGATGAAAATAAGGTGTGACTTGTGAAAGTGTGGAGCTCAGCAGTCCAGCTCTGCATGTACTCAAAGCACTCCATCAATAAACAGCTTTCTCCTGTTCATGTGCATTTTTCAAGCGACCCGCCGAGCCATGTGTCACACACCGCAGGAGCAGGCCTGACTTGAACACTGGGCTTTCAAACCCAGAGGGGGAGACACTACCCCTGTGCCACAAGAACCCGTCTCTCACTGTCTCTCCTTAACAATGTAATGAATGTTCTGTCCTATGACTGTGAGCTCATGTTCCCCATTCCCCAGGCAAGGTAAGCCACGCTTCAGCCTGTCACCTTCCCCACAGGACACGTGGACTTTCCAACCAGGAACAAGAACCAGACTATGATCTCATCGAATAGTGCAACAGGCTTGAGGAGGCTGAATGGCCTACCTCCATCCCTGTGCTCCCGCTCTCCTGCAACTTCAGTACTGGGTAGAGGGTGGAGGGGCAGAGGGAGAAGGGAACCCAGCTCAGTGAGTTGCACATCTTTCAGCCAGCTCTAAAAGCACTGGCCTCAATGCTTCAATTCGGAGCAGACTTGGAGGCTGTCCGTCTCTGGGATATTGTGGGAAGGCTGGTTAGGAGTGATCACAAGGCTCAGGTTTTCCTCAGTAACAGCCCTTGTAGCTGCAGTAGAGCTTTAGTTTAGCAGCTCTGGTCACCACACTGGGCGGAGAGGCTTTGGAGAGGGGACACAAACGGGTTACCAGAATGTTGCCTGGCCTGGAGAGTATGAGCTGTGAGCAGAGACTGGACAAACCTAATTTGTCTCCACTTGAACGTTGAAGGATGAGGGGGTGACCCTGCTTGGAGTTTACAAAACTATGAGAAGCAAGGACAGGCTCGATAGTCAGTTAGTCTTTTTTTCCCAGGTTAGAAATGTCAATTAGTCTGGGACATGGGTTCAAGGTAAAATGTGGTAAGTTTGAAGGAGATATAAATGGCAGGGTTTTTTTAACACAAATTTCTGGAATATGCTGCCAGAGGAGATGGTGGAAGCAGATACAATAACAGCATTTAAGAGGTTTGCTGATAGATACATGCCTAGGTGGGGAATAAAGGGCTACATTCTGTGTAAGGCAAAAGGTTTTGGTTTAGAAAGGCAACATGTGCCAGCACAGGCTTGATGGGCTGAAGGGCCTGTTCCTGCGCTGTACAGTTCTTTGTTAGTGGCAACAGCGGCAGTTTGCCAAAACTGTGGTGACTGAGTTATGCCTGAACACAGTTCAATGTCATTCCTGCTTGTCCTTGGAGTAGGATGGAATGCTGGGCTGGCCAGGAGAGGGCAGCAGCATTCAGGGTGACCCGAGGGTGGGGTTGGAGGGGTTTAGGGTCATGTGGGGCCTACAGTAGCTGTTCTCAAACTGCCCAGCCACAAGCCCAGGTCAGAAACCTTCCAGGATGAAGGAACCCTGCATTCAGGAATGAATATTGGCAAATTCTGGAGAGATGCTAAGGTTTGGCTTGTTACATTGGCCAGTGTTCAGGTCATTTGTGGTGTTGCCTACCATGTTCAAAAAGGTGAGAAACCGGCCATCCACATCGCCTCTCTCTGTCCCACTTCCCCAACAACCCCTGTTCTCAATCCAGCCCCAGCACCATGGTCTCCAGCTCCTCAGACAACTTCTCCACAGCCTCCAGCCCTGCCTGCAGATCATGTCCTTTGCTGTGCCCACACTGTCTCCATGATCCCTGAGCATACATGGCCGTCTCCAGCTGTACATCAGACCCTGCCAAGCCCTTTCCTGAACATGTCCTTGGCCTGACTTGAGGGCATAAGCATCACTGCACACAACATGGGACTTGTTAACACAGAAATACACAGTCCCCCTCCTTTACCATCTGAGAGGGTGGCATCAGCTTTCTACCAGCGGGGAGCCTGTATGCTTGCCTGAGGTTGGAACATAAAAGGTTCAAGCGATGTGTTGCACTAAAATGTGTGGAGTGTATAAAACAATGGTAGCACAGTTTGAAATTGTCAGGTACAATGTTGTGGAGTATCAGAGATATGGCTGGAAGAGGATCGGGGCCGGGAACTAAATATCCAAGGATACACGCCCTTTCGATGGGAAGACTAGGTGGGGCTGCCTTGTTGTGAGAAATGAAATTAAATCGGCAGCAAGAAGTGATGGAGCCTGAAGATATGGGAGCAGAGTTAAGAATGTGCGAAGGAAAAAAGACCCGGATGGGAGTCGTGTATGGGCCCCCTAGCAGCAATTGGGAGGTGGAGAAGAAAATAAATCAGGGGACAGAAAAGGCAACATAAGAACGGCAGTGTTAGAGTAATCATGGGGGACTTCAACATGCAAGTGGACTGAGAAAATCAGGCTGGAAGCAGATCTCAAAAAAAGGAAACTGTGGAATGTCTATGTCTTGGGTTTTTTTTGTGGAATAACCCACTAGGGAACAGAATAGTTCTGGATTTGGTTATGTGTAATGAGGCAGACTTGAGTGGGGAGCTTAAGGGGAAGGAATCCCTCAGGGGCAGTGACCATAAGATGACAGAATTCACCCCGCAGTTTGAGAGGGAAGAGGGTGGAATCATGTGTAACGGGATTACAATCGAGTAAGGGTGAGGGAGAAGCTGGTCAGAGTTGATTGGAAGGGCAGCCCTGTGGGGAGGGTGTCAGAGCAGCACAGGCAGGCGTTTCTGGGGATAATTTGGGAGGCGCAGCACGGAGAGAAGAAATATAAACACGGGAGAGTGAGGCAACCATGGGCTGCCAAGGGAAGTCAGGGACAGCATTAAAAGTGAAAGAAGCAGCACACAATGTGGTGAAGATTAGTGGGAGGTAGAGAATTGAGAAGCTTTTAAAAACCAACAGAGGATAATTAAAAAGCAACAAGCAGGACTAGATGAAATATGAACATAGCTTAGCTACTAATATAAAAGAAGAACTTTTTTAGACATGAGAGAGCTGAGAGTGGACATTGGACCGTGGGAAAATGATGCTGGAAGAAGTAGTAAAGGGGAACACAGAAATAGCAGAGGAACTGAATAGAAACTTTGCATCAGCCTTCATGGTGGAAGACACCAGCAGCACACCAGAACCTCGAGAGAGTCAGGGAGCGGAGGCGAGTGTACTAGCCATCACCAAGAAGGTGCTAGGGAAGCTGAAAGATCAGTGGGTGGATAAATATCCCAGATCAGTTGGACTGAGCCCCAGAGTTCTGAAGGAGATTATGGATGCGTTAGTGGTGATCTGTCAGGAATCACCAGAGTCAGGGAGAGTCCCAGAGGAGTGCAAAGTGGCTAATGTAATATCCCTGTTTCAAAAGGGAGGGAGGGAGAAGGTGGAAAATTATCGCCTGGTAGCCTGACCCTGGTCGTTGGGAAGGTTTATTAGAGATGAGATTGCGGAATACTTGGCAGTGCATGGTAAAACAGGGCTGAGCCAGCATGGCATAATCGGAGGGGAGGTCATGCCTGACCAATCTGTTAGAATTCTTTGAGAAGCTGATGAGTAAGTTAGACAAAGGGGAGCCAGTGGACGTGATTGATTTGGATTTCCAGAAGGCCTTTGATACGGTGCCACACAGGAGGCTGCGAAATAAGATAAGGGCCCATGGTGTTAGGGGCAAGGTACTGGCATGGGTAGAGGATTGGATGACTGACAGAAGCCAGAGAGTGGGGATAAAGTGGTGTTTTTCAGGATGGCAGCAGGTGGTGGGTGGATTTCTACAGGGGTCAATGTAGGGACCACAACTTTTCACGTTATACATTAATGACCTGGACGAAGGAACTGACAGCATTGTCGCTAAGTTTGTGGGTGATACACAGATAGGTCGAGGAGCGTAGTTTTGAGGAAGCCAGGAGGCTGCAGAAGGACTTGGACAGGCTCGGAGAGTGGGCAAAGAAGTGGCAAAGGGAATACAATGTGGGAAAGTGTGAGGCTAAGCAGTTTGGTAGGAAGTATAGAGGAATAGACTATTTTCTAAATGGGGAAAGGATTTGGAAGTCTGAAGCACACAGGGACTTAGGGGCCCTAGTTCAGGATTCTCTTAAGATTAACATGCAGGTTCATTTGGTGGTTAGGGAAGCAATGTAATGTTAGCAATTCATTTCAAGAGAGCCCTAGAATCCAAAAGCAGGGATGTAGTGCTGAGGCTGTAGAAGGCCCTGATCAGTCCATGTTTGGAATATTGTGAGCAGTAATGGGCCTTGTGTCTCAGGAAGGATGTGCTGGTGTTGGAGAGGGCCCAGAGGAGGTTCACATGAATAATCCTGATGATGTAGGGCTTGTCATGTGATGAGTGGTTGAAGATTCTGGGTCTGTACTCATTGGAATTGAGAAGGATGAGGGGGAGTCTCATTGAACCTTACGGAATACTGAAAGGCCTGGATAGAGTGGATGTGGAGAAGAAGTTTCTGCTAGTGGGAGAGACTCAGACCCAAGTGCACAGCCTCAGAGTAAAGCAATGACCCTTTAGAACTGAGATGAGGAGGAATTTCTTCAACCAGAGGATGGTGTGTCAGTGGAACTCATGCTACAGAACGGCCAAATTATTGAGTGTATTTAAGACAGAGGTAGATACATTTGTGATTGGTAAGAGAATCAATGTTTACGGGGAGCAGACAAGAGAATGAGGTTTTGAAACAGATCAGCCATGATTGAATGACAGAGCAGACTCAATGGGCTGAATGGCCTGATTCTGGCCTATATTTTATTATCTTATGGTCTTAGAGGAACAGAAATAGGCCACTTGGCCCCTCAACTGCGTTCTGCCATTCAATATAATCCTAACCTGATCATCGAATTGAATACACTGATCCTGCCCTCCCCCCATATCCCATGATTCCTTTCAGTTACAAGTTCTTGAAAACACAATGTCGTGACCTCAGCTGTTTTCTGGACAGTGAATTCCACAGGCTCCCTATTCTCGGAGTGAATGCATTTCACACCATCTCAGTCTAAATGGTTTAGCCCTTATCCTCAAACGATGACCCCTGAATCTGGGCTCCTCCAGTCCTTCGGAAACGTCCTTCCTGTGCTTACCCTCACGATCATTCTTACTACCTTATAGCTTTCTTTGAGAGCCCCCTCTTCCTTCTGAACTCCAGCAAACACACTCTTAACCGACTCAATCTCTCCTTAGATGATAGATCCACCGTCCCAGGAATCAACTTGGTAAACATTCGCTGCACTCCCTCTACAGCAAGAACATCCTCCCCCCAGATAAGTAGTCCAAACCTCCACACTGTATTGCAGGTGTGGTCACACCAAAGCCCTGTGTAATTGCAGCAAGAAAGCTCCTCAGTTTGACCAGGGACTATGCCTGATATATGCAATACAGTTGTGTCATTGTTCCTCTGCTGATGGTACTGATGTAGCACGCTCCCCACTCTCAAGAAGCCACTTGCTATCACCTTAGCCACCTCCACGGCCTCTGTTATTTATATCTGCTGTTGAGAGGAATCTCTGATGACCTCAGACTGTCAGATGGCCATGGTGATGTGAATTGGTGTTGAGTAATTGTGACTATACAAGTGGATTAGGAGTTGGGCTGCCGATCTCAAATTGGTTGGAGGTTCAGTGCCAAAGGATTGAAAACCCTGCCGTTTGCTGACATTTTTCCTGTCTGGTTTCTCACAGTGGGCTATGGTGACCGGGAGAGGACAGGAAGTGCTCAGGAGTCCCACATGCTGATGGCCAATTCACAGAGCGAAATGGAAGATTGGGTGAAGGTGATTCGTCGGGCGATGGGAACACTGTCCAGTGGAGGTAACCAGACTATACTCTGGCACTTGCCTCGCATCTATCCTTGTCAATGCTGTATCCAGCTGCCCCTCAGTGTTTCGCACCAGTCTTAGGAAGTGAATGCATGTGGACTCACAGAGAGGGATGGCCATTCATGGGCTGTTGGGATCACTGGCTAGAATGCCATTTATAAACCATCACTCATGGCCCAGGGACAACTTGGGTGTCAACCACACCACTGTGGGACTGGAGTCACATGTAGACCCAGATTGAATGAGGATAGAAGATTTCCTTCCTTCAAGGAACCAGACTGGGTTTTTAATGGCAATGTTGTTGTCACCACTGGATCCAGCTGTCCAGATTTTTTTCTAAAAATTGAATTTGATTTTCCCCATCTGGCCAGGGTGGGATGCAAAGGCATGTCCCCCAATCAGGAACCTGGATTCCTCGGCCATTGACATGACAACAATGCTGCTGGTGCCCCATGTCCGTCATCCTGGATGGTAACTGAGGGGTTCTTTCCTGCAAAGCCCAGCAATGCAGTCGCCCTAGCCCAAGTACATAATAACTCCTCGCTGCCATCCTGGCACCCCCCAGCTCCCCACACTGCCCTGCCACCGTGTAGGATTTGGACAGTGCAAAACGGACAGAATAGAGTCCCTACAGTGTGGAAACAGGCCATTTGGCCTGACAAGTCCACACCAACCCTCCAAAGAGCATCCCAACCAGACTCATCCAACACACTATCCCTGCACTTCCCGTGGCTCTTCCACCCTAACCTGCACGTCTTTTGACTGTGGGAAGAAACCGGAGCACCTGGAGGAAACCCACGCAGACACGGGGAGACACCCAGAGTCACCCAAGGCTGGAATCGAACCCAGGTCCCTGGTGCTGTGAGGCTGCACTGCTAACCACTAAGCCACTATGCCACCCCTTTCTTCCAGGAATGTGCCAAAACTCTGATGTTGATCACCAGCTGGCAAGGGGCTTCACGAGATCCAAATGCAACTAGTCTGCTTCGGATTGGAGGATAGAAACAGGGAGGTGTTGCTGTAACTGTCCAAGGCACTAGTCAAACCCCAGCTGGGATCTTGTGAATAGTTTTTGGGCCCCTTATCGAAGGAAAGATCAGCAGGTGTTGGAAGGCAGTCCAGAGAAGGTTCGCTCAGCTGGTCCCGAGGATGGAGGGACTGTCTAATGAGGACGGGTTGAGTAGGTCGGGGTTTAGAGGAATGAGAGGGGACCTTATAGAAACAGACAAGATTCTGAGGGAAGGATTGACAGGGGAGATGCGGGGAGGGTGTTTCCATGTGGGTAGAGGGTCTGGGACCAGGGGTGTAATCTCAGAGAAAAGGGTCACCCATTTGAGACTGAGATTTGGAAGAATTTCTTCTCTCGAGGGGGAATGAATTCAGAAGGCCTGTTGAGGCTGGGTCATTAAATCCACCCAAGGCTGAGGTAGACAGGTGGACATGGGAGGGGATAATGCTCAGTGAGTTGAGTCTGACTGTTTGGAACCTACATGTCCTCAATTTAAGTTTGCGCAGTGGGATCCAATCTGGGCCTATCCATGACAACAGACAGTCACACACCATTCAGTGCTGGGTCTGGGTCTATTGTTTCCCTATCAAGAGTGAAGCCCTAGCTGAGTAATCAGGAGAATGTACCCACATCAATCTTACCAGGATCTGGGGTGCTGTACCTGAGAAATGGGATGGAAATAGATCTTATTGATAATTGGATCGGAGGGCTGAGCAGGTCCTTGAGGACGGTGAGAGAAGCACAATGGCTCTTTCCGAGAGCTGGCATGATCCTTTTGTGCTCCAGGGTTTGAATGTTTGGATGAACTCGAAAGGGGCCAAGTTGCATAAGAACGACCTCGGAGCATAAGCGCCAGGAAGTGTTCAGCTCACACCACCACTTTGACTCAAGCACTTCCTCTTCCTTCAGCCGTCTTTGGTCAACGCCTGGCAGAGACGGTGGCATACGAGCAGAAGTTTGGCCAGCACCTGGTGCCCATGGTGGTGGAGCAGTGTGCTGACTTCATTCGGAACTACGGGCTGAATGAAGAAGGGATCTTCCGCCTTCCAGGACAGGACAACCAAGTCAAAGAACTGAGAGATGCTTTCGACTCTGGGGAGAGGCCGACTTTTGACAGGTAGGCAGTTTGATATTTTCAAATGCTCACTCAGGCTGCTTCTAGTCTTCCAACTTGTTCAACAGACAGTCAAGGCCCCCCAAGTGGTTAATCTTCTCATAGACTGCTCAGTACCTGTTCCCTGATCTTCCTCTCTCTAAAATAAACCAGGACAAAACATACCTCTTCGAGCCACAGCATTGCCACCCGCTCCATGCCGTCAATCTCAAAGCAACCATCTGGTTAATGGCTCTGATGCCATCACGCAACTAGCATGACCTTGGAGAGACATGCGCTTCTGTTCCTGATGTCACAACGTAAATCTCCGTGAACGTCACCGCTTCATTACTCGGTGACACCTTCCATCTGGATCGCAGACAAAGGGTACCTCCTGTGTTTGTACAGGGCCCCACACACAAACTGCACAGGCCCTTCTCTGAACTTTCCACACTTTCCCCAAACAATCACTCCGGAAGGAATGGAGTGCACTTTTATCGGGAATCACGGCACCAAACTAGGACAGGGGGAAGCCATTGTGTGACCGCACTGGCTCTGTTATGTCGTGCCTGATTCCCAATTGCCTGCACGCCATTACTGTCCAATGGCAACTTGATGCTCCTCTTGAATGTCTCAATTAAATCCAACGTCAGCATGTCATTCTTCTTAATTCATCCAGAGGTCTCACTGAAGAGACCGCTAACTGAGGTAGAAGCTCACAGAGTTGAGGGAGCGTTACTGAACTGGCTGGGAAATTGGTTGAGTGGCAGACGATAGGAAATGGGGAGAATGGGATCTGTGTTAGCACCTCAATTATTCACATTCTTCAATAACAACTTGGAGAGTGGCATCGAAATCCATAAAATCCAGATTTGCTGATGACACAGAGTTAGGCGGCATTGTGGATAGCGTAGATAAAATTCCAAAGTGAGTTTGACGGGAAAAATCTGCGGAGGATAGTTTGATAGAGGCAAGCATTTTGGACTGAGAAAGGATAGATCACGGTACTTTCTAGATGAAGTTAAATACAGAGGAGGTCCAAAGAGACTTGGGGTTCAGATGCACAGATCTTTAAAACACCACGAAGAGGTGCAGAACGTAATCGAGATGGCTAATGGATTACTGGCCTTTATATCGAGACGACTAGAGTACAAGGAAGCAGATGTCGTATTTCATCATGGTTAGACCCCACTTGGAATACCGGGATCAGGTCTGGGAACCATGTCCTTCTCTAGAATTTCGAAGATTAAGGGGTGACCTGATCAAAGTCTCCAATTTATTAACTGGAAAAATCAGGAGAGATAAAGATAAACTATTTCCACTGGTTTGGGATTCTTGTACTAGGGGACGTAGTCTGACAATTAGGGCCAGAGCATTCGGGGAGATGTTAGGAAGCACTTTTACACTCAAAGGATGATAGAGGTTCGGAACGCTCTTCCACAAACACCAGTGGATGCAGGATCAGTTGTCATCTTTAATTCTGAAAGAGAGAAATGTTTGTTCAGCAAAGGTGTTAGGTATATGTGCCAAAGGCAGGCAGATGGAGTTAGACCACAGATCAACCATGATCTTATTGAAAACTGGAACCAGCATGAGGGGCTGAATGGCCTCCTCCTGTTCCTATGTTTCCTGATGGCATGGATAGAAAGAAATGGATGGACGGGAACAGAGCTATTGGTCCACAATCTGTCCCATATAATTATGATCCCTCGGGACTCACAATAGACAGATGCCTGGTGGGAGACAGGTCACCTGCAGGGAGCGATGAATAAACTCAGACTGAGGAAGACAGGAGCATTTGCAGGCAGTATCCTGCTCAGACTGAGCTCAGGAGACATGCAATAAACAGAAGCTGTCAGGAGAATCTTCACTTTGTCAACAGCACTGTCCCACAAACCTCTCAGCACGTGGGGTAAGCTGGTGGCAAACGTGAGACTTGAGGAACAGCAAGTGTGGAAACAGCAGGGACAGCAAAGGACAGGAGAGGGCAGGGAAGGTGTTTGGCAGATCCTGACCTTTACCTTGCTCCACCGGGCCATTATCCTCAAAAGACTCCCGTCACACCCCGGCTGTAACTACTTAATCTGAGCTCTTGCTCAGGGAGATGATCTGATGGAATTGCAGGGTCGGTAGAAAGGGCGTCTGAGCACTGATCTGCTGCAGAATGGGTTGGTTGGAGCGTATTCGCTTCAACCTGAGCACCAGGAGCTGGCTTCTGCCCTGTTCTGCTGAGTGGTGCTGTGGTCAGTCAGCAATGGTTGAGGAAGGTCAGGTGTAGCCTGCACTGCCCCTTAGATCTCTGTGCAATGCCTGTGCAGTGTTTCAGGGAAATATCATGTTTCCCCAGTGGGGAGATGTCTTAAACCCTGACTTCACAGGCACGGAAAGAGGCCATTCAGCCCATTGTAGCAGTTTGATTTCCCACACAGCCCTGCACATTATTTCCATCCAGAGAATCATTCAATGCCCTAATGCATTGCACACAAACAACAGCAAATAGTTAAAGACCTTTTCAATGCATTCTCCCCATTGTGTACAATTCTCAGCCTAAGGGCAGGGCAGTCACATCACTCTTCATTTCACCATCTTCTCCAGCATTCTCCCACCCCACCCCACCCCAGACAGAACGCAAACCAAAGTGATAAATTCATTTGAGAAAATGGCACTGGCCAGGCATGGCTAGCTTTGTTCCTGAGAGCAGGCGCGCACCCAATCCTGACTGAATCAGGGTCATGGGACATGGCTGGGTCAGTATCTATTGCCCCTTGAGAAGGTGGGGCTGAGCTGCCGTCTTGAACCGCTGCTGTCCATGTGCTGTAGGTTGACCCACAATGTCCCTTAGGGTGGGATTTCCAGGATTTTGACCCAGTGGAGGAACGGCGATATATTTCCAAGTCAGGATGGTGAGTGGCTGGGAGGAGAACTTGCAGGGGGTGGTGTTCCCATATATCTGCTGCCCTTGTCCTTCTAGATGGGAGTAGTGGTGGGTTTGGAAGGTGCTGTCTGAGGATCTCGGGTGAATTTCTGCAGGGCATCTTGTGGATAGTACACACTGCTGCTACTGAGTGTCGGTGGTGGAAGGAGTGAATTTTGAAGGTGGTGGAAGGGGAGTCAATCAGGCAGGATTAATGTTATTAATGTCAACTAACTTTCACATCATTCCCATTCAATCCAAATCATTTTGTCCAGTAATTCATTTGAAATTGAAATGTGGGTGATATGGGCATGATTTCCTTTTGTAATTGGAATCAAGAGGTGGTGGGGTGGCTACTGAACTCACCTGTGGAAAAGTCACAACACCTGTGGGATTATTTGTGAATGAATTCCTTTGAAGCCTTCCCTTTTCCTGCTGCCCTCTATCTCTTCATTGGGAGCTGAGATGCTGACACCTGGCTTTCTCTTCCAGGAACACTGATGTACACACTGTAGCCTCACTCTTTAAGCTGTACCTGAGAGAGCTCCCAGAACCAGTTGTCCCTTGGTCGCAGTATGAAGACTTCCTGGCCTGTAGCCAGCTCATGAACAGCGATGAGGAGCAGGTATGTTCCAATCCCTCAGAAATAATGGGAACTGCAGATGCTGGAGAATCCAAGATAATAAAGTGTGAAGCTGGATGAACACAGCAGGCCAAGCAGCATCTTAGGAGCAGGAAAGCTTGGCCTGCTGTGTTCATCCAGCTCTACATGTTCCAATCCCTGACCTGTACCTCTGTGTTGTGCAGTGTAATGTCAGTGGATGTACTGCGTGACAGTCAAAACTGAACCAAAGGTCACAGACTTGCTGCCAGAGGAAACCATTTGTGTTCAGAGAGAAGTTGAGATGACAGGAGGAGGGATGTTTCAGAGGGATGACAGGCTCTGATTCTGGGAGTAAAGAGAAACTAGGCTCAACTGTGTTCGGGACCTGGAAAGTCACAATTTGATGTCTCTGATAGATTACCATGGCTAGGGAAAGAGAAGCGTGGACCCTCGTGTGGCTCATTGTTGCAGCTTTATAAGAGTTTGGTTAGGCCACACTTAGACTATTGCGTTCAGGAAGGGTGTGGAGGCTGTAGAACAGGTTTACCAGGACGCTGCCCGGATTAGAGAGTAAGAGCCATAAGGAGAGGCTGAAAAAACTCAGGCTGTTTTCTCTGGGGCAGCGGAGGCTGAGGGGAGACTCGATAGAAATCTATCAAATTGTGACTTGCATAAATAGTGTTGACAGAATTTTTTTTTCCCCAGATTGGAAATGTCTCAGACTAGGGGATCATGCATTTAAGGTGAGAGGGGGAAAAGTTCAAAGGAGATGTGAGATGTTTTTACACAGAGAGTAGTGAGAGTCTGGAACACGCTGCCAGGGATGGTGATGGAAAGAGATACGGTAGGAACAATTAAGGGACTTATAGATATGCACATGGATATGCCTGGTATGGAGGGATATGGACCAAGGACTGGCAGAAGGGATTAGTTTAATTTGGCATCATGTTCAGCACAATATGGTGGGCTGAAGGGCCTGTTCCTGTGCTGTACTAGCCTATGTTCCTCCCACTGGACATCTGGCAGTACCTGTCACTGAAATTGTGCTTTGGGATCCTCCTCAGCACAGAAAATGTACCTCCCAGAGCCTTTTGGTAGGCACAGGGAAATGGTGCAGGTGTTTTAGCTAATGTGACAATGTCCTCCCCATCACACAAGAAATTGGGCATGGATGTGGTGGGATCCAACAGACATTTATTACAATGAAATATTATGTAGGGAGAAAGATAATGACATCCCTCAGGCACAGAAGTGTCCGGGCTAACATTGAGCGTCTGAGTTGAGAACAGAGGAGCATGTTTCCAGTGGAGTATCATGCTTCAAGTGGTCTGGGGTAAGATGGAGAATGATATCTGTCTGGCCTGAAGTCAAAAGCTATGATACAATGACAGTATCACAAGCATGGCTTTTAAAGGCATCCTGATATATGAGACATCGCACGGCAGGGGGTGCCTCATTGTACTGACCCAGTGAGATGTGAAGGAAGTTATGGGGCTAGCCACTGAATAGCTCTCTGCAGTCAACTGTAGGAAGCAGAACTTGAATGACAGCCAGGTCACCTTGAGGGACTCCATCCAGCAGAGAAGGCATAAGCAGCCTGTGGAGAAGGGGCATCGGACCCCGAAACACTAACTCTGCTATCTCTCTCTCTCTCTCTCAATGCTGCCAGACCTGCTATGTTCTGAAGAAGGGTCCAGACCCAAAACGTCAGCTTTCCTGCTCCTCTGATGCTGCTGGGCCTGCTGTGTTCATCCAACTCCACACCGTGTTGGCTCAGATTCTCCAGCATCGGCAGTTCCTACTGTCTCTCCAGCACTTTCTGTTTCTCTTTTAGCTTCCCAGAATCTGCAGATCTTTCGTTTTATATCGACATTATTTCATAGTCCCTGAGAAGCATGATTGGGATTGTAAAATTGATAAGCATCACATTTGAAGAGGAATGGGAATAAGGGAAGAGGTGTGGCCTGCAGGATACAGTGGTTCCCATCAGGACTGATTGTCAGACAATAGACACTGGACTGCGACGGTGAACAGAGGTTCAGAAGTTGCACCAGAAATCCTCTTTCAAATATTTGCTGTCGGGCTGGACAGAATGGACAGTGAGAAGAGACAAATCATCTGAATTGTGACTTTTTCTCCACAGGGGCAACAGGAAGTGATGAAACAGATTTCGTTTCTGCCTCAGGCGAACTATAACCTGCTCAGCTACATCTGCAGGTACTATTCCTCCATCCCACTGCTACCACCCCCACCCCCCCACCCCGTGCCATCAGAGACACTCACTGTGATCCCAGCCTCAGCCCCTCTACAGCTACTGCTGGGTCCTCAGAATAGATAGGACATTGCAAACCATGTGAGACAGGGATAAGGGAGTGGGACTGAGAGACAAGGAATCTGGGAGAAGGATAATACGGGGCTCGGGAGAGAGCAATGTGGATCATGTAAAAGCGGGTGTGAGCTCGGAGCACCAGGGGATGTTGGAATGGGAGTGGATGGAGTTGGATCAGAAGCAGGAAAAACATCAAGTTGGGAAGAAAGGGATGCCTGGCGTGAAGGGGTGGAAATTAATGGTTCAGGATTTCAAGACTTGACACTGTCTGAATGGACTAAGTATTAGTGTTTCCCTATCACAGGCCAGAAACTTGATGGAGTTCTGCACCGAGCAGTGTTGATCCTACTCATTCTAAACAGTCTGAAACTGGAGGAGCATGTGTTGTACATCCACTGGCAGTAATCATGTGAGGCTGAACTTTGGAACAGTATCTCAGGTGGTTCCCCAACATGGAACACTTGCTGGGTAACTCCCTAGGGAATGCTTAGGGTTCCCGTGAGCACAGTGCAGAGGAATTACGTACCATCACCATCACGAGAGAAGTGGAGCTAAAGCCAGACAAAGACCCCCTGGTCCCCCTGGCAGGGATCCTAAAAGCGATAGCTGCAGAGAGAGTGGATACACTGGTTGCAATGTTTCAAACACTGGGGGAGAACATTGATTCAGCTGGAACTTTCAAACAGAAAATGGGATAAAGGCTGAAGGTGTTTTAAAAAAAAAATCAGATATGGGGGAAGAGCTAGCATGGCATGGAGGGGTGCAGTGGCATCTGTGTTGTTGTCTCACATTGGCACACACGTTCAGCCCTGGTGCTGTTCTCTGCAAAAACCATTTTGAGGGCGATTGGTTCCCGAAGCTCGCAGAGTGAATGTTTATTTCGTTTTGTTCCCCGGGCAGGTTTCTGTATGAGGTCCAGCTCAGCTCCAAGATCAATAAAATGAGTGTGGACAATCTGGCAACTGTTATCGGGGTGAATCTCCTCAGACCCAAACTCGAAGATCCTGTGGCCATCATGAGAGGCAAGTCTGGGTCTGGTGGGTGACCAGAGGCCAGACCAAATTCTTGCTCACCTGTCACATCTCTGGTTTGTGTGGTTCTTGGGACAGGGCCTGGAGACCAATACGAGATGCTGCAGTGGGCCACTGCGTCTGCTACTTCAGGGTGGGATACGTCGTTGCGGAGAGAGGCTGACACATCAAAGTGCCAACTCTGCATTACTGTGATGGCAGGTCAGAGGCTCAGAGCCTGAGGCCAGGCCAATGACTCCCCGAAGGCCCTCACCATCAACAGGGGCCCAACCCAGGACCATTTATCAAATACTGTCCACTGGGCCTGGAAGGTTTCAGCTTCAACAGGACACTCACCGTCATCTGCTTAATTAGCACCAGAATCCACAAGCATCCACTCCCTCTACAAATAACATTCAGTAGCTGCTGCAGTGTGTACTATCGACAAGATGCACTGCAGAAATTCACCAAAGATCCTCAAACAGCATCTTCCAAACCCACAACACTTCCATCCAGAAGGACAGGGGCAGCAGACATATGGGAACATCACCGCCCTGCAAGTTCCCCTACAAGCCCCTCACCATCCTGACTTGGAAATATATAGTTCCTTCACTGTCAGTGTGTCAAAAGTCTGGAATTCCCTCCCATTGTGGGTCTACCTACAACATGCAGACCTCAGTGGTTCGAGAAAGCAGCTCACCCCCACCTTCTCAACTGGCAACTGGGGAACGGTCAACAAATTAGAACATAGAACAGTGCAGGCCCTTCAGCCCACAATGTTGTGCTGACCTGTTATCCTACTAAGATCAAACCAAGCTGCGTACCCTACATTATACTATTGTCCATGTGCCTATCCAAGAGTCGTTTAAACTCTCTAATATATCTGATTCCACTACCACTGCCAGCAGCTCATTGCCCGCTCCCACCGCTTGGACCCACGCCCTTTGACAGAATGAGAAATACTGGAGCTATCCCTGGAGGAGATTACCTGTTCTGCCCTCATGTGTGACCATGTTACACTGAGTAAAAGGTTGAGAAACGCTCCAGTTGTGTGGCTTCACAAGACAGCTGGCAGGATCAGGGCAGCACACGCGACATGTTCTGGATGATACAGGTGCACATTAACTGATGAGGTCGGGCTAACTTGCAGCTCGAGCTTGCAGTATTGAGACTTTAGGCTGGTGTAGATAAGTGCGCCTGGACTGTTCCTTCTTTGCAATGCTCATGTTGCTTGTACACATTTGGTACAAACATGGGGCTTGCAAATGTTCCATTCAAACCTGGAGCAATATCAGTCGGAAACGGGATGTCGGTTGGGGTGGGGTGGGGTGGGGTGGGGGTTGTTGGGCGCGGTGCCTGGGGGGTGGCAGGGGACAGGCAGTGTCCGGGGAACTGCTGGGAGGAAGCAGCAGCCAGATTTCAGATCCCAATCCTGATCCACAGTGAGCTGATGCCCGGCATTGATGCCATGGAATTGGCGAAGCTGGAGGCTGGAGCAATGCCCTGCGGTGAAAGCTGATGCCCCAGGGCGGGGATGGTGAGGACTGCTGGCCGGAAACTTGCTCAATGCATCTTTGAGGGAGCACAGAGAAGTGTCGCTGTTTACGCCAGGCCTGGCCAACAACTGAGGATGCTCGACTGATTCCAGCAGCAGACTGTGGCCGAGGGCAGAACTGGAAGGGTGTGAGGAGAGGGTTGGAGGTGAGCGGGTGATATAGTTTTGAGCTGAGGTCAGTGTGGGGCTTGAAGGGCATTTTGCATCTGGTGGAGCTGCGTGGGCATTTACCCCCCATTGTCGCTGTCAGTGTCAGAGCTCACATGGTGGGAAAGTGCTGCTGACTACATGCTAAAGCTCAATTGGACAATAACCAGGCCCTCTCTCTGTGTTTTTCTCTCTTTGGAGACAGGGAGCCCACAGATCCAGAAGCTGATGACTGTTCTGATCAGCAAACATGATGAGCTGTTCCCAAAATACAAGGACAAGCCTCCTTCCCCCTCCTTGAGAACAAGCGCCCAGCGCAGCATGGTGGGTTGGGGTGCTGTGGACCCACTAACTGGAACGACAGCAAGAACACACAAGGTGAGGGTCAGCAGCCGAGCTGAGTGTCTGACTCCAGGCTCTCTGAATCACCAGTGCTGCAGCTCACCCTGGGCCAATTTCCTTCCATCCCACTTCCAGCCCACCGCGACTCATCAGATGGCTCTTCCTGTCTCATCCCAGGACAGCCAAGGCCTCACTTTGAAGAGGCACCCTCCTAGGATGGGGAGTGAAGTGGGGAAGTTTCAGCGAAGTCATTTGGAGACCAGAGATTTGGACACAGCACCGTCCATGTTTCCCCAGGGAACTGAGGGCTGACAGAACTGAGAGCTCTCTGAGATGTTCGTGGGATTGGGGTTGGATACAGAGTGACGTGGGGACAGAGTCAGGGTGCGAGTGGGTTACAAAGTGAGGTGGGGGCAGAGTGATCTGGGGTGGTGTACAGAGTGGGGACAAAGTCAGGGTGGGGTTGGGGTACAGCATGAGACAGGGGTACAGAGTGAGGGTGGGGTGGGCTACTGAGTAGGGTGGGGTTGGGGGACAGAGCAAGGTTGGGGATGGGATACAGAGTGAGGCAGGGAGTACAGAGTGAGGTTTAGGGGTACAGAGTGAGGTGGGTATGGGGTACATACTGAGGTGATGTGGGGGACAGAGTGAGATGGAGGTGGGGGATACAGCGAGGCAGCATGGGGCCAGAAGGAGGCAGGGTTGGGGGTCAGAATGAGGTGGGCTGGGGTACAGTTTGAGATGGGGGGGTGTAACAGAGTGAGATGGGGGTGGGGTACAGCATAAGGCAGGGGGTACAGAGTGAGGTGGGGGTGTTACAGAGTGAGGTTAGGGCGGGGTACAGCATGAGGCAGAGGGTACAGAGTAAGGCAGGGTGGGGTGTGCTGGGGTGAGAGGTTTTGTGATTTACCATAAACACAGATGTGTGCATATTGGGTGTGATCTGCAATCACTTTCCGTGACAGCACTTAGATCATCTTCATGCAGCATCAGTGGTGACCTGGGGAGCTGTGAGAGACAGCTGATATCTGCTGTGTGCTACATTGTCTGGAACAGCGCTGCAGGAACACATAGAGCAACTGCCCCAGGCTGCAGCCATCAGCACTCTCGACTGAGTGTGGAAGAGCCTGTGGGCTGTGTTTCAAGAAACATAGCTGGCCTATCTGTGGGGAGAAAGCAGAGTGCGTGTTTCAGGACCAGTTCTGAGGAAGGGTCACTGGAACCGAAATGTTAACTCTGTTTCTCTCACCTCTCCACAGATGCCATCAGACCTGCTGAGTTTCTGTTTCTGTTTCAGATCTCCAATGTCTGTAGTCCTTTGTTTTTTTTAATGTCCTGGCCTCAATGTTATAGAAACATAGAAAATACAAGCAGGAGTAGCCATTCGGCCCTTCGAGCCTGCCCTGCCATTCAGTATGATCATAGTAGATCATCCAATTCAGTCCTCTGTTCCTGCTTTCTCCCCATACCCTTCAATCCCTTTAGCCCTGAGAACTATATCTAATGCCTTCTTGAAAATATTCAATGTTTTGCCCTCAACTGCTATCTGCGGGTGAGAATTCCACAGGCTCACCGCTCTCTGGGTGAAGACGTTTCTCCCCATGTCAATCCTAAGTGATGTATTCCATGTCCTTAATCTATGACCCCCTGGATCTGAACTCCCCACACTTCGGGAGCATCTGTCCTGCATTTCCCCTGTCCAGTCCTGTTAGGATTTTGGAGGTTTCTATGGGATCCCTCCAAGTTCCTGTGTGTGGGATCTTGCTGTGCACAAATCAGTTGCTGTGTCTCCAACATGATAGTAGTGACTTACACAACGCACAATGCTTCAATGATGATCAGGGGCTCTGGGATTTGTTAGGATATTACTACAGAAATGCAGGTCTGTCCCTCCATGGGCATCACTGGGAATATTGACAGGAATATCTTTCCATGCACAGACCAGCCCCCAGGATGAGCGTGATCTGAGCAAGGCGGAGGACCAATTGGAAAACTGGAATGATAGTCCCCGGAAAAGAACACAAACTCTCCCGGTGCAGAAATGTGCAGGAGCGTCCAATGGTTCAGAGGTTAGCCTATCCAGTGCAGAGCTCTGGAAATGGTCAAAGACTTCCCAGCTCAGGAACGGCCAGGAGCTTCTCACTGAAAGGCACAGGCACAGTTTCTCCCAGGATACCCGGCAAGAGGAGGCTTCCTGTCAGTTCCAGCTCTCCCCTCCCAGCGATGTCCCAATCCCAGCAGCAGCCAGTGCGGGTAATTCTCAGGATCAGGAGCGTCGGGGCTGTCGGCTGGCAGCCACCTCACCCGGTGAGGAAACCCAGAGCCATCAGCCCGGACACTCCACTCCAAACCTCACCGAGCTGGAGAGCCAAGGGGAAGGCCAGGGAATAGTGAACATCGGAGAGCTCGGGACGGAGCTTGACAAACTGAGGAAGGACTTCGACGGCAAGAGGAAGGAATATGAGGAGAGAATTCAGAGGTCAGTGTCGAACACACAAGGCGACGATGCTTCTGTGGGGGACCTTGGGGCTGTCACGGTGGTGTTGGAGTGGGTGGGGATGGATTAAGTCAGGAACTGCAGACAGAAGATGAGACATGAAACAGGGAGCTCAACAGACTGGGCAAGGCTTGGGGTTGACTTGGAGAGAATTTCCTGCAGAACAGTACAGTTCAGGAACAAGGCTTTCGGCCCATGACGTTGTGGCAGAAATGGGCTCAAAAGTAAAGCAGAAGTAAGGAACAGGAATCCGCCTTTTCAGATTACAGCCTTTCCTTCCCAATTGGCTTTCAGAAAACAGCAAAATCTCCCCACGAGACAAACTGGAACCTTGGGCCAATTGGAAGTCAAAGTGGACCTGACAGCTTCAAAGGACAAACCATTTTCTGACAAACCAGAGGATTCCACAATCCATCCCAGCGAGCGTGGAACAGTGAGACTTCCTTCTGGGCTACTGTAATCCACTCAGCCTCCAATACTCACCTGGTGTCTCTGGAATGGCACCGTCAGGGAGGGCTGTCCCCAACTCAATGCATTTCCTACAAAAAGGGGTTTTAAAGATGTGAAAAACAAAAGCACTCCCCCAGAACTGAAAACCCAAAGAAAAAACTGAATAACCACAGTTGGGAGCCCTTGGTGGGACAGGCCAGCACCCGTGCGGGAGAGAGACAGAGAGTGAGAGACAGAGTGCCATATTTTAGCACAGCACCTTTCCATCAGATCTCAGAAAAGTTAGAAGCGTGACAGGCTGGGTCGGGCAAGGGGAAGAAGTGACGGGGTGTAGCGGTCAAGAGATTGAAAGTTGGGATCAAGGGAATTGCAAAGTGGATATCAGCATTGTTTTGCCCCAGTGCTAATCCATTTGATGCTGGAAGACAGAGCTCTTGCAAGCAACAAGTGAAAGCATGTGGAAGCCTCCAAATGTTAATAATTGGTCCAGGATAACAAAGTGTGAAGCTGGATGAACACAGCAGGCCAAGCAGCATCTCAGGAGCACAAAAGCTGACGTTTTGGGCCCAAGCCATTCATCAGAGAGGATTTTGTGCTCCTGAGATGTGCTTGGCCTGCTGTGTTCATCCAGCTTCACACTTTGTTATCTTGGATTCTCCAGCATCTGCAGTTCCCATTATTTCTGACACAATAATTGGTCCAGCAGTGCTTCTAACCCTTGTTTAAGATCAGTTCGCTCAGCTCTGCTGCAGGGTGACACTCTCAAACTCCCAAACCAGCCATGGGCACCATGAAGGGCCGCTTCACTGTGAGGGATGGTAATGCTCAGGCTAATTTCACCGCCAGATGCCTCTGTCTCACAAAATAGATTGGGTGAGACACAGAGCTCTCATTGCTCCTCCCATGTGTGTTACACTGACCCAGTGAGACACCATACTCCTGCGCCTGTGTGTTACACTGAACCAGTCAGAGCCCCTGCTCGTTCCCCTGTGTGTTACACTGACAATTTGAGACACCATGCTCCTGCTCCTGTGTGTTACACTGGCCCAGTCAGACACCCTGCTCCTGCCCCTGTGTGTTACACTGACCCAGTCAGACACCCTGCTCCTGCCCCTGTGTGTTACACTGACACTGTGAGACACCATGCTCCTGCCCCTGTGTGTTACACTGACGCTGTGAGACACCCTGCTGCTGCCCCTGTGCCTTGCACTGACACAGTCAGACACCCTATCCCTGCCCCTGTGTGTTACACTGACCCAGTCAGACACCCTGCTCCTGCCCCTGTGTGTTACACTGACACAGTCAGACACCATGCTCCTGCCCCAGTTTCTGACACTGACCCAGTCGGACACCCTGCTCCTGCCCCTGTGTGTTACACTGACCAGGTCAGGCACCCTGCCCCTGCCCCTGTGTGTTGAACTGACCAGGTCAGGCACCCTGCCCCTGCCCCTGTGTGTTACACTGACACAGTCAGACACCCTGCTCCTGCCCTGTGTGTTACACTGACCCTCTGAGACACGCTGCCCCTGCCCCTGTGTGTTACATTGACAAAGTCAGACATCCTGCCCCTGCCGCTGTGTGTTACACTGGCACAGTGAGACACCCTGTTTCTGTCCCTGTGTGTTACACTGACACAGTCAGACCTGCTGCTCCCGACCCTGTGTGTTACACTGACCCAGTCAGACCCCGTCCTCCTGACCCTGTGTGTTACACTGACCCAGTCAGATCCCCTGCTCCTGACCCTGTGTGTCACACTGACCCAGTCAGACCCCCTGGTCCTGCCCCTGTGTGTCACACTGACCCAGTCAGACACTCTGCACCTGCCCCTGTGTTTTACACTGACCCAGTCAGACACCCTGCTCCTGCCCCTGTGTGTTGCAAGGACACAGTGAGACACCCTGCTCTTGCCCCTGTGTGTTACACTGACACAATTAGAACCCTCTGCCCCTGCCCCTTACACTGACCCAGTCAGACACCCTGCTCCTGCCCCTGTCTGTTACGCTGACACAGTCAGACACCCTGCTGCTGCCCGTGTGTGTTACACTGACCATCTGAGACACACTGCCCCTGCCGCTGTGTGTTACACTGGCACAGTGAGACACCCTGCTCCTGTCCCTGTGTGTTACAATGACCCGGTCAGACACCCTGCTCCTGTCCCTGTGTGTTACACTAACACAGTCAGACCCCCTGCGCCTGTCCCTGTGTGTTACACTGACACAGTCAGACCCCCTGCTCATTACCCTGTGTGTTACACTGAAGCAGCCAGACCCTCTGCTCCCAACCCTGTGTGTTACACTGACACAGTCAGACCGCCTGCTCCTGCCCCTGTGTGTTACACAGACCCAGTCAGACCCCGTCCACCTGACCCTGTGTGTTACACTGACCCAGTCAGATCCCCTCCTCCTGACCCTGTGTCACACGAACCCAGTCAGACCCCCTGCCCGTGTGTACACTGACCCAGTCGGACACCCTGCTCCTGCCCTGTGTGTTACAAGGACACAGTGAGACACCCTGCACTTGCCCCTGTATGTTACACTGACAAAATCAGACCCCCTGCCCCTGCCCCCCGTGTGTTACACTGACGCAGACAGACACCCTGCTCCTGCCCCTGTGTAATACACTGACCCAGTCAGACACCCTGTCGCTGCCCCTGTGTGTTACACTGACACAGTCAGACACCCTGTCCCTGCCTCTGTGTGTTACACTGACCCAGTCAGACACCCTGCACCTGCCCCTGTTTGTTACACTGACACAGTCAGACACCATTCTCCAGCCCCTCTGTCTGACACTGACCCAGTCGGACACCCTGCTCCTGCCCCTGTGTGTTATACTGACCAGGTCAGGCACCCTGGTCCTGCCCCAGTGTGTTACACTGACACAGTCAGACAACATCATCCTGCGCCTGTGTATTACACTGACAGTCAGACACCCTGCTCCTGCCCCTGTCTGTTACACTGACCCAGTCAGACACCGTGCTCCGGCCCCTGTGTGTTACACTGACCCACTGAGACACCCTGCTCATGCCCCATTGTTACACTGACACAGTCAGACAACATCGTCTCGCCCCTGTGTGTTACACTGACACAGTCAGACACCCTGCTCCTGCCCCTGTGTGTTACACTGACACAGTCAGTCACCCTGCTCCTGCACTGTGTGTTACACTGACCCACTGAGACACCCTGCCCCTGCCCCTGTGTGTTACACTGGCACAGTGAGACTCTCTGCTCCTGTCTCTGTGTGTTACAATGACCCAGTCAGACACCCTGCTGCTGTCCCTGTGAATTACACTGACACAGTCAGACACCCTGCTCCTGCCCCTGTGTTTTACACTCACCCAGTCAGACACCCTGCTCCTGCCCCTGTGTTTTACACTCACCCAGTCAGACACTCTGCTCCTGCCCCTGTGTGTTACACTGTCACAGTCAGACACCCTGCTCCTGCCCTGTGTGTTACACTGACCCAGTCAGACACCCTGCTCGTGCCCGTGTGTGTTACACTGACACAGTGAGACACCCTGTTCCTGTCCCTGTGTGTTACAATGACCCAGTCAGACACCCTGCTCCTGTCCCTGTGTGTTACACTGACACAGTCAGACCCCCTGCTCATTCCCTTGTGTGTTACATTGACACAGTCAGACCCCCTGCTCATTCCCCTGTGTGTTACACTGACACGGCCAGACCCTCTGGTCCTGTCCCTGTGTGTTACACTGACACAGTCAGACCCCCTGCTCCTGTCCCTGTGTGTTAAACAGACACAGACAGACACTCTGCTCCTGCCCCTGTGTGTCACACTGACCCAGTCAGACACTCTGCTCCTGCCCCTGTGTAATACACTGACCCAGTCAGACACCCTGCTCCTGCCCCTGTGTGTTACAAGGACACAGTGAGACACCCTGCTCCTGCCACTGTGTAATACACTGACCCAGTCAGACACCCTGCTCCCTCCCCTGTGTGTTACACTGACCCAGTCAGACACCCTGCTCCTGTCCCTGTGCGTTACAGTGACCCAGTCAGACACCCTGCTCCTGCCCCTGTGTGTGACACTGACCCAGTCAGACACTCTGCTCCTGCCCCTGTGTAATACACTGACCCAGTCAGACACCCTGCTCCTGCCCCTGTGTGTTACAAGGACACAGTGAGACACCCTGCTCCTGCCACTGTGTAATACACTGACGCTGTGAGACACCCTGCTGCTGCCCCTGTGCCTTGCACTGACACAGTCAGACACCCTATCCCTGCCCCTGTGTGTTACACTGACCCAGTCAGACACCCTGCTCCTGCCCCTGTGTGTTACACTGACACAGTCAGACACCATGTTCCTGCCCCAGTTTCTGACACTGACCCAGTCGGACACCCTGCTCCTGCCCCTGTGTGTGACACTGACCCAGTCAACACCCTGCTCCTGCCACTGTGTAATACACTGACCCAGTCAGACACCCTGCTCCTGCTCCTGTGTGTCACACTGACCCAGTCAGACACCCTGCTCCTGCCCCTGTGTGTGACACTGACCCAGTCAGACACCCTGCTCCTGCCACTGTGTAATACACTGACCCAGTCAGACACCCTGCTCCTGACCCTGTGTGTCACACTGACCCAGTCAGACACCCTGCTCCTGCCCCTGTGTGTCACACTGACCCAGTCAGACACTCTGCACCTGCCCCTGTGTTTTACACTGACCCAGTCAGACCCCCTGGTCCTGCCCCTGTGTGTAATACACTGACCCAGTCAGACACCCTGCTCCTGCCCCTGTGTGTTACACTGACCCAGTCAGACACCCTGTCTCTGCCACTGTGTAATACACTGACCCAGTCAGACACCCTGCTCCTGCCCCTGTGTGTTACACTGACCCAGTCAGACACCCTGCCCCTGTCCCTGTGCGTTACAGTGACCCAGTCAGACACCCTGCTCCTGTCCCTGTGCGTTACAGTGACACAGTCAGACCCACTCCTCCTGCCCCTGTGTGTTACAGTGACCCAGTCAGACACCCTGCTCCTGCCCCTGTGCGTTACAGTGACCCAGTCAGACCCCCTGCTCCTGCCCCTGTGTGTTACACTGACCCAGTCAGACACTCTGCTCCTGCCCCTGTGTGTGACACTGACCCAGTCAGACACCCTGCTCCTGTCCCTGTGCGTTACAGTGACACAGTCAGACCCACTCCTCCTGCCCCTGTGTGTTACACTGACCCAGAGCAACACCCTGCTCCTGCCCCTGTGTGTTACACTGACCCAGTCAGACACTCTGCTCCTGCCCCTGTGTTGCACTGACACAGTGAGTATCCCTGCTCCCTCCCCTGTGTTACACTGACACAGTGAGTATCCCTGCTCCCTCCCCTGTGTGTTACACTGACACAGTCAGACACCCTGCTCCTGCCCCTGTGTGTTACACTGACACAGTCAGACACCCTGCTCCTGCCCCTGTGTGTTATACTGACCCAGTCAGACACCCTGCTCCTGCCCCTGTGTGTTACACTGACCCAGAGCAACACCCTGCTCCTGCCCCTGTGTATTACACTGACCCAGTCAGACACCCTGCTGCTGCCCCTGTGTGTTACACTGACCCAGTCAACACCCTGCTCCTGCCCCTGTGTAATACACTGACCCAGTCAGACACCCTGCTCCTGCCCCTGTGTGTTACACTGACCCAGTCAGACACCCTGCTCCTGCCCCTGTGTGTTACTCTAACCCGGTCAGACACCATGCTCCCGCCCCTGTGTGATGAAAGGACAAACTCAGACACCCTGCCCCTGGTCCCGGTATGTCACACTGACCCAGTCAGAAAGGCTGCCCCTGCCCCTGTATATTACACTGACCCAGTCAGACACACCTGCTCCTGCCCCTCTGTGTTACATTGACCCAGTCCGACTCCATGCTCCTGCCCCAGTGTGTTACACTGACGGAGTCAGACCTCCTGCTCCTGCCCCTGTGTGTTACATTGACACAGTCAGGCACCGTGGTCCTGCCCCTATGTTACACTGACCCAGTCAGACCTCCTGATCCTGCCCCTGTGTGTTACACTGACACAGTCAGACCCCCTGCTCATTCCCCTGTGTGTTCCACTGAAAAAGCCAGACCCACTGCTCATTTCCCTGTGTGTTACACTGACACAGTCAGACACCCTGCTCCTGCCCCTGTGTGTTACACTGACACAGTCAGACACTCTGCTCCTTCCCCTTTGTGTCACACTGATACAGTCAGACACCCTGCTCCTGCCCCTGTCTGTTACACTGACACCGTCCGACCCCCTGCTCCTGCCCCTGTGTGTTACACTGACACAGTCAGACAACATCATCCTGCGCCTGTGTATTACACTGACAGTCAGACACCCTGCTCCTGCCCCTGTCTGTTACACTGACCCAGTCAGACACCGTGCTCCGGCCCCTGTGTGTTACACTGACCCACTGAGACACCCTGCTCATGCCCCATTGTTACACTGGTCAGACAACGTCGTCTCGCCCCTGTGTGCTACACTGACACAGTCAGACACCCTGCTCCTGCCCCTGTCTGTTACACTGACCCAGTCAGACACCCTGCTCCTGCCCCTGTGTGTTACACTGACCCAGTCAGACACTCTGCTCCTGCCCCTGTGTTGCACTGACACAGTGAGTATCCCTGCTCCTGCCCTGTGTGTTACACTGACCCACTGAGACACCCTGCTCGTGCCCCAGTGTGTTACACTGACACAGTCCGACACCCTGCTCCTGCCCCTGTGTGTCACACTGACCCAGTCAGACACCCTGGCCCTGCCCCTGTGTGTTACACTGACCGAGTCAGGCACCCTGCTCTTGCCCCTGTGTCTTACACTGACCCGTCAATCCTGCTGTTGTTTTGCAGCCTCGAGAAGGAGAATTATGAAGTCTGGGCTAAAGTGGTACGATTGAGTGAACAGTTGGAGCTTGGCAAGAAGCAATGTGAAGCCTTGGAGATCCGGCTTCAGAATGCGAACAGGGCTCGCGAGGAGGCAGAGAAACGCAACCGGCTCCTTGAGCAGGAGCTCACCAACTTCTTTCAGAAAAACAAGGGAGAGTAACGTTCATTCCCGACAGCTTCCTGGAGTCCCTGTACTAGGACTAGACTGACTCATACACTCACATATGCACACAGACACACACCCACATACACGCAGTGACACACACACACACACACATACACACACTGACACACACAGACATACACACATACACGCACAGCTACACACACACCTACACTCAGACATACACACACACAAACCCCGACATACACACATACATAGACAGACACACACATCCGCACACAGACACATGCACAGACATCCGTGCACACACACACACGCATAGACACACACACACACACACACACACACACACATATATGCATTCCTGTAGCAGAGTTTTCGATACAGTTGACCTGACTGTGGAACTGAGGGACAAGGGAAGATCTGCGAGGCTCCCTCCACACTGAGTGAGTGGGGAAGGGCTAACAATACCCCCTGACAATGTGGTTGGCTGGTATCCAGCAGCAGACTGTCAATGACACGCTGTATGTGGAGGGCTATGTCCAACAGGCCGTCTGAATGAAAATGATGTTCCTCACCAGATTGGAGAAGGTGCAGTCTTTCTTGAATTCTTTGAGACCTGTCATGGTGAACAAGTCGTCAAGAACCTCATGGTACCTGGAATTGATGTCCCGTGTGAAGCCCTGGCCTGGTTTATCAGGATGGGAATGCCTCTCTTTGCTTTGTTGTACCTCACACCCGCGCCATAGCCAGTGCTGAGTGCGTCTGATCATTAATATCCCTTTTGGACATGTTCATGATGCTTGGGAGGCTGAAGCCCTCAGCTTCAGTGGGGCAGGGAGCTCTGGAAGTTCTCCATCCCTTGTTGTTTCTGAGTCTGTTGACTCACTGATGGAGATCATTTGCTCTCCAGGTGTATGGTAACCAAACCCATCTGTCACTGAGCCTCAGAACAGCCAGGGTTGCAAAGTACCTGTGAGACGGAGAATGGTGTGTCTGGATTCCCACATTCCCACATTGGCCGTGACTTGTGTCTGTAACATTGGCACTCCTTACACACTGCCACCTTGTGTACCCTGCAGGCTATGAGCTGCAGATGCTGAGGCGGGTTCTGACAATGCCCTGAGCGTGGACATTGCTGAAGCATGACTGTCTTGCCGTGGCCTGCGCTTGGACTGCATCGTTTGCTTTCAGTTAGTTTTATCAGCACATTGCCCTGATGCTGTGCTTCACTATCTCCTGATGACTCTGCTCTGTCTAATCCTGGATTGAGCTGTCAGCTAAATGCAGCTCAGTCTCTGTGAATGTATAAACAGACAGCAGCAGTATGACAATGAGACAGACACTGTCCGGTTCAAAACCAGTGACTTCTTCAAGGTACAGTCACAATCTTTGTGCCCTGCATACATTTCACAGGAACTCTGACCTTTTTTCCCCTTCTCCTCCTTTCTCCTCCCAGCATTGTGTATCTGTGACATGAAAGCTAGTGTCTCATAAAGACGACTTACAAATACTCATAGTTTGTGGCTGAACCGTAGTAATGTAAATATTGACTTTCATTGCTTTCGGAGAAAAAAACAGGGAGCGCAGAAGCATTGTGAAAATAAAGGTTTGCTTGTCTCCAAACGACTACCTTTTTCAAATTGTAGGATTCTGGTCCTATTTACATCGAGTCATAGAATCCCCACGGTGTGGAAGCAAGCCATTCGGCCCATCGAGTCCCACGAACCTGTCTGAAGAGCAACCCTTCCCCATCCCGGTAACCCCACGTTTCCCATGGCTAACTCACCTAGCCTGCACATCCCTGGACACTTTGGGGTAATTGAGCATGGCCAATCCTCCTAACCCACACATACTTGAACACCACAGTGCAATTACATTTTTTCTGAAGAACGGCCTAGGCCCGAAATGTCAGCTTTTCTGCTCATCTGATGCTGTTGGCCTGCTGTGTTCATCCAGCTCTATACCTTGTTATCTCATGGTGCAATTGAGTATGGCCAATCTAACTAACCTACACATCCCTGGACACCATGGTGTTATATAGTTCGGCCAATCCATCCTAACCTGCACACCTTTGGACTTGTCCTCGAGTGGCATGTCCTCACATGTTTAATCAATCTACACCTTCAATATATCTACATTCATCACCTCCGTTATTCCCTGTGATCAGGAGTTCCCCAGGTAGCCCTGAATGAAGAGGTCTCTCCCAAATTCTTGAATGAAGATATTGATGACTATTTTATCCACTTGGTTCTGGTCTCCCACACTGTGTCCACTCCCACCCAACCAAACATTGGAAAGAGCAAAGCTTGTTCAGGCTCTGCCTATCTCTCTGGCATTGCCATCCTTTTGAATCGTTTGTGATCCTCCCAGGAGTCCTGTAATATCTTCCACAGCATGGTGATGCAGCTCTGAGAGAGCAGCTTCATGGCCATTAGTAAACTCTCAATTCCAGATTTTAATGGGACTGAAATTCCACCATCTGCCATGGCAAGATTTGAACTAAGGTCCCTGTACTGTTACCCAGCCCTCTGGATTAACAAAAAAGAAAGAACTGCGGATGCTGGAAATCAGAAACACAAACAGAAATTGCTGAAAAACTTAGCAGGTCTGCAGCATCTATGGAGAGAAATTGGAGTTCACGTTTCACGCCCAGTAACCTTTCTTCAGAAGTGATGGTAGCTGGGAAAACAGTGTCTTTTTCTGTAGTAGGCAGGGTGGGCGGCATGGTGCTAAGGAGTAAATGGTAGGTGGGAAGGGGGTGTCTGAAATAAACAGGGAGAGCAGGAGTGGGGATGGGGAAGGTGGGTGGGATGATGATAGGTGAATGCAGGTAGGGAGTGGTGGGGATTGGTCAGTGAGGTGGCAGGAGTGGATAGGTGGGAGTGAAGATGAAACAGGTTGTGTCAGGTCAAGGAGGCGGAGACGAGAGGGAGGGTTGGTCATGGGATGAGGCCAGAGATGGGGAGATTCTGAAACCGGAAAAGTCCATATTGAGGCCATCGGGTTGGAGGCTCACAAAGCGGAATATGAGGTGCTGATCCTCCAGTTTTCGAGTGGCATCGTTGTGACACTGGAGCGAGCCCAGGATGGACATGTCGTGCAGGGAGTGGGAGGGGGAGTTGAAATAGTTTGTGACAGGAAGGCGTTGCTTGATGCGAACAGAGCACAGATGCTCTACAAAACAGCCTCCGAGTCTACGCTAGGTCTCACCAATGTAGGGGAGGAAGCAGCGGATGCAGTAGACCACATTGACTGTCTGATGTGGAAGGCTTGTTTGGTGACTGGAATGGGGCTGAGGGAGGAGGTGTAGGGGCAGGTGTAGCACTTGCTGCAGTTGCAGGGAAAAGGAAATCTCATCCCATGACCAACCCGCCCTCTGATCCCTGCCTGCTTGACCTGACACAACCTGTCCATCTTCTCTCCCACCTCTCTGCTCCTCCCACTCACTGACCAATCCCCACCACTGCCTCCTTGCACTCACATATCACCATCCCACCTACCTTCCCCAGCCATACCTCTCCTCTCTCTATTTCAGAGCTCCCTTCCCCCTCCCTGATTTCTGAAGAAGGGTCTCGACCCGAAACTTCAACTTCCCTGTTCCCCTGATGCTGCCCAGCCTGCTGTGTTCCTCCAGCTCCATACTGCGTTATCTCTGACTCCAGCATCGGCAGTTCTTACTGTCTCTGAATGAGAGGTGGGGGTACAGCGCAAAGAGAGAGCAGAACAGTTGGACAGACAAAGGAGTGGATAACGATCAGGCTGGGAGAATGAATAGCTGCTAATGGGGACTATTAGCAGTGAAAAGGGGGTTGTATGCAACAGCAGACCATGTGATAACAAGGCCTGGTGTGTGGGATAACACAGTGTGGAGCTGGAGGAACATAGCATTCCAGGCAATATCAGAGGAGCAGGAAAGTTGACATTTTGGGTCGAGGTCCTATGTAGACGGTTGGGGTAAAGGCATGGCGGAAGCTGCTTCAAGCCCTACACTTGTTGGACTCGATACTGAGTCCAGCTGGCTATAGAGTTCCCAAGCAGAAAATGAGATGTTGTTCTTCCAGCTTGTGCTGAGCTTCACTGGAGCACTGCAGCAAGCCTGAGGTAGAGATGTCAGCCAGGGAACAGGGTGGTGTGTTGAAGTGGCAGGCAACTGGAAGCTCAGGGTCTTTTCCTGTGGAGAGAACATAGGCATTGTGTGACAAGTGGTCACTCAGTTGGTCTGTTGGGGTTCTGTCGTGAAGCTGCATTTTTTCAGGTGCTGGGCATGGGTGAGAGGATGGTGTAGGAGCAGGGGAGGCCCTATAAAAATTCCAGCCTCCACTTTCATATCCTCACTGATGCATTGCTGAAGCAAGAGATTGGGTGTGGGTGGTGGGGGGTGCGGAGGGGGGGGAGGGTACAGGGGTGTGGGGGGTGGGTGTAGGATTTAATGTAGCTCTTTGGGTCTACCAGACCCCCTCTCCCACCCAAATAGAAGTTCAATCATTGTAAAAGACCAGGCACTTGCTAGCTCCCATCTGGAGTGTCCCACCATGCATTCACATGGAGGAGCTTTGCACTGCTCTCGAGCACATCTGTCTCATCTCTCCCTGAGCTCCAGACCCCCAAGGCCTTCCGGAAACATAACCTCTTTGCTAAAAATACTGCACTTTCTATCAGTCAGCTGTGCTCTGTTTTTGCTTGTTTTTCTATCTCTGCGGGGGCAATGGTGCTAAAAATAAACACGCAGAGTGCGAAATGAGACTTGTTAGTCAGCTGGGTGCAACATCAGTGTGTGTGGGTGTGTGTGTCTGTGTGTGTGTGTGTGTGTGTGTGTGAGAGAGTGTGTCTGTGTGTGTGTGTATGTGTGTGTGTATGTGTGTGTGTGTGTGTGTGTGTGTGTGTGTGTGCGCGCACGTCTGTGTGTGCATGTGTGTATCAGCCTGAGTGTGAATCTCAGTGTGTTGGATAGCAGTGAGGAGACAATGTCCTGAACGGTAAACAGCTTCCATGTTAGGGTCATTGCAAACCTGAATAAAATTAGACAGCACCCAGTCAGTTAATTCACCATCAGGGGGCTGGTGGCGTGGACATCATGCTACAATCACCAGGATTGCAGGGAACCTCCCAAGATTTCACAAAGCTGTGAACAGCTAGCCCCACAAGTTTAAAACCCAAATTGGATTGATTCAACCCCTCATCCTAAATTGTAAAGCTTCCACTCTCTTCTCCTCCAGTGCAACGACCACTGGGCCGCCCTGGAAGGTCTATCAATTTGAAACACACATCCAGGAGTAGGCGATGGCCCAGAGGCATTATCATAGGTGTGTTAACCCAGAGAGCCAGATAACCTTCCGGGGAAACACATTCAAATCTGATAAATTTGAATTCAATAAAATATCTGGAATTAAGAGACGAGTGATGACTGAATCCATTGTCAATTGTTAGGGAAAAACCCAACTAATATCCTTCAGGGAAGGAAACTGCCATCCTTACCTGGTCTGGCCTACACGTGACCCAAGACTCTCCTTCTCAACCTGTCCCCTCACCTGAGACGTAGTGACTCTCTGGTTAAACTCACTACCATCACCACACTCTCTCTCTAATGAGAAAGCAGCCTTGTCCTCCTCTCAGACTACAGCGACTACTCCTAACCAGTGCTCAGCAGCAACCTCTCAGGGCCAGGAGGGCAATCTGTGTGTGTGTGTGTGTGTGTGTGTGTGTGTGTGTGTCTCAGAGACACCAGCAGATCGCACTCGGCCGTTGTCTTATAAGGAAGAGGTCTGCTCTGTGTCTCGATAAGAGGGACAGCCTCCCCTCTCCCTATCTCCTGGAAAAATCGACGGGTGTGTTTCCAAGGCAGAATTCCGATGCAGTGCCATCACACCTCTCCAGGCCAATCCCAGTGTGGAAGGGAGTCAGCACGACATTCCAGACGTCAGCAACACAATGTCAATTGTGACAGTGACAGGACAGCAGATAAGAGACCTCGGGCTCATCTCTGAAGCATCACCAAGCCAGACACCATCAGCAGCACAGGCACTCACAAGGACATTCTTCACACGAGTGCTATCAAGGTCCTGAAGTGACAACTGTCTCAGCTGAGCCCAGGGTATGTCAGGTCTGCCCAGGGCCAGGCACTGCCCCCAAATTCAGTGAAGACGTCCGGGAAATTTAAAGTTGCAGTCACTCGGCTTGCATGGCCCAGATGACCACAATAAAGACATACCCCCCTCCTCTCTTTCTCTCTCCTCTGGTGTGGGCAAAACTCAAACCAAATGGTTTTAGTCTCTGCAATGGCCCCCTCAGTCACAGAGTCATACAGCACGCAGACCCTTTGAACCAAACAGCCCATGCCAACCTAAATTAACCATTCCCATTTGGCCCATACCCCTCTAAACCCTTCCTATTCATGTACCCATCCAGATGCCTTTTAAATGCTGTAACTGTACCAGCCTCCACCACTTCCTCTGGCAGCTCATTCCATGCACGCACCACCCTCTGTGTGAAAAAGTTGCCCCTTAGGCCCCTTTTTATATCTTTCCCCTCTCACCTTTAACCTATACCCTCTAGTTTTAAACTCCCCTACCCTGGGGAAAAGGCTACTCACCCTACCCTTGCCCCTCACGATGTTACAAACCTCTATAAGGTTGCCCCCTCAGTCTCCGACGCTCCAGGGGAAAATAGCCCCAGCCTATTCAGCCTCTCCCTGTAGCTCAAACCCTCCAAACCTGGCAACATCTTTGTAAATTTTTTCTGAGCTCTTTCAGGTTTAACAACATTTTTCCTATGGCAGGGAGAGCAGAACTGGACGCGATATTCCAAAAGCAGCCTAACCAATGCCCTGTAAATGACCTCTCAACTCCTATACTCAATGCACTACCCCTTCCCCTTCCCCCCTCCCATGATCTCTCGGACACTGCTCAGCCGAATACCGCGCTGGAAACGCATGGAGCGATTAGGATTGGCCTCTGCACACGCAGCACGATGGTGACATGGTCAAAATGCGCCTTGAGGACAGGGTCACGGAGGTTAGGACAAGCTGTGGTGGGGCCAGAGGGGTGAACGAAAGCAAGACAGTGCAGGAAGCAGGCAGCCAAACGTGAATACGCAAAGGGAATTCACTGCATGTTGTTTCCCAGGATTGAATGCTTGCCTTCCCAACTCCATTTCTGCAGGGCTCTCTGTTTTATTCAGTCAGTCCGTTTCCTACTGGTGCTCACTACATTTGATTAACTAAGTCTCGCTGCTGACTCAGAGGAAAGTAAATAGCACAGCAGGAGCTGGAATGTGTTGTAAGCATAAGAGGGGAGATACCTTAAATAATTTGACACAACTCTCTGCACATCGAGTTCCTGGGCAGTGAGAAATGAGGGTCATCTGTAAAACCTGGAGCTCTACAGGGGCAGAAGCTGGCCATTCAGCTGTTCGAGTCTGCTTCCCATGAGATTGTGCCTGATCGAATCATCTTCAACTTGACTTTCCTGCCTTTCCCGCATAACCTTCAATTCCTCTTCACTCCCCTCCGAGAGGAATTCCTCCTTCCTCTCCATCTTAAATGGGTGACCCATGACGCAGAGGCTACACTGTCTGGTCTCAGACTCTCCCACAAGGGGGAACAAACTCTCCCCACCTCCCCGGTCAAGTCCCCTAAGAATGTCCCATATTTCAATAAGGTCTGCTCTCATACTTCTAAATTCCAGTGAGTACAGACCCAACCTCTCCCTTATCAGACACTCACTCCATCCCTGGGACCAGCCGAGTGAGCTCCTCCAGCCTGCCTCCAAAGCTGGACTATCTTTGCTTGGATGCGGGGCCCCAAAATGATTCACAGTATTCCAGGTGCATTTCTTTGAGACAAATAGGCTGGTTAAAAAAATACCACAGGGAGAAAATAGAAAAATCAGAGAGGTGAATTTTTTTTTTATTTTGAGACACTTGAACCTGCTGAAATGTCATTTTTACTTGTGTGTAGGTTATAACTTTTGTGGCTGTCCACTGCAGACTTCTCCAAGGTGGGAGGTGGTCACTGAGATCTCCTGCCATCCAGAGACAGACTGGGATCTGCCTACATTCATGGATCTACCTGGTCAGGATTTGATTCTGGGGGAGCAAGTTGCAACCTTTCGTTTGATGACTCACATAGCGGGAAGTTCCCTGTCAGATGCTGAGGAGGGGAGTCTCTCTGGCAGACCCTGAATTTGATGCCAATGCCTTGGAAATGAACAGGTTAAAAATGCCTACACTGACATTCTCACGTTTCAGGGTAAGCAGTGACGTGGACCATAACAATAGGAAGTGTGAATGACTTCAAGGAAATCCTTCCTCCAGTATAATTTCCTTAATTCCTTGATGTCGGGCTGTAAACAGTACATTAACACTCATGCCAAGATCGCTGAGCGCTGAGTGAAATTAGAAGATGCTACGATAGACTTGATTGCAGCAGACACCACCCATTTCAGTGACAGTGTCTCTCTCTTCTTGGGACCCCTTGCACTGAGCTCAGTGCATTCAGCATTCTGAAGAATAATTTCAGTATCACTCAGTGTGATTTGAGTAAGTTGAGTGAGTGGGAAAACACACGGCTGATGAGGCGGAAATCTGTGAGCTTCTCCATTTTAGTGGCAGGGATGGGAAGGCAGATTATTATTGGAATGACTAGGCAAGTGGCAGGAAAGAATGTCAATGCAGCAAAGAAGGCAAATGATACGTTGGCCTTAATAGTGAGATGATTGGAGTACAGGGGCAGGGATGTCCTACTGCAGTCGTACAGGGCCTGTCCATGTGTGACCTCACCTGGAGTATCCTGTGCAGTTCTGGTCTCCTTTTCTGAGGAAGGATGTTCTAGTGATGTAGGGAGCACAGCAAAAGTTTACCAGACTGATTCCTCGGATGGTGGATTGATGACTGAAGAAATGCTGGATCAGTTGGGACTAAATTCACTGGAGTGTAGAAGAATGAGGAGGGTTCTAATAGAAACCTGTAAAATCTCCGACAGGACTAGGCAGGGAAATGCAGGAAGAATGTGCCTGATGGCCAGGGAGTGTAGCATCAGAGGGTCACAGTGTAAGGATACAGGGGAAGCCACTTAGGACTGTGATGGTGAGAAATGTCTTCACCCAGAGAGCGGGGAGCCTGTGGAAATCTCTGTCACAGAAAGGAGAGGAGGCCCAAACATTGAATGTTTTCAAGAAGGCGTTAGGGAAAGTTCACTGGGTGATAGGGATGAAGGGGGATGGGGAAGAGAGTAGGAACACGGTGATCAGGTGGATGTATCAGTCATGATCATATTGAATGGTAGAGCAGGCTCGAAGGGCCGAATAGCCTACACCTGCTCTTATTATCTTTGTTTCAACATTTGTCATGGAGGACAAATAATAGAATTCAGCGACTATCTTGTTGATGACTGCTCTCCCAGAACAGCTTGTTGGGATGTTGTACACATCAGCTGCGCATTTGTGACGTGAATTGGAGCTCTGCTCTCTTTTCAGGTTGTCCATTGCGTCATAGAATCCCTACAGTGTGGAAACAGGCCATTCGGCCCAACAAATCCACACTGCCCCTCCGAAGAGCATCCCACCCAGTCCCATTCCCGCACCCCTGCATTTCCCATGGCTAATCCACTGAACCTAAACATCCCTGAACACTACAGGCAATTTAGCATGGCCAATCCACCCTAACCTGCACATCTTTGAACAATCGTAGGAAACCCACTAAGACACAGGGAGAATGTATAAACTCCACACAGACAGTTTCTCGGTTTTCTCTAAATTTCAATGAGATTCCCCTCATCCTCCTAAACTTCAACAGTTACAGACCCAGGGTCCTCAACACCTGTGACAAGCCCTACATCCTCAGGATTATTCTTGTAAACCTCCTCTGGACACCCTCCAACACCAGCACATCCTTCCTTAGACACAGGGCCCGAAACTGCTCACAATATTCCAAACATGGACTGACCAGGGCCTTATCCAGCCTCAGCACTACATACCTGCTTTTGGATTCTATCCCTCTTGAAATGAATTGCTAACATTACATTTGCCTTCCTGACTGCCAACTGAACCTGTATGTTACCCTTAAGAGAATCCTTAACCAGGACTCCCAAGTCCATTTGTTCTTCAGACTTCCAAATCCTTTCCCCATTTGGAAAATAGTCTATTCCTCTATACTTCCTACCAAACTGCTTAGCCTTACACTTTCCCACATTGTATTCCCTCTGCCACTTCTTTGCCCACTCTCCGAGCCTGTCCAAGTCCTTCTGCAGCCTCCTGGCTTCCTCAAAACTACCTCCTCGACCTATCTGTGTATCACCCACAAACTTAGCGACAATGCTGTCAGTTCCTTCGTCCAGGTCATTAATGTATAACGTGAAAAGTTGTGGTCCCTACACTGACCCCTGTAGAAATCCACTCGCCACCAGCTGCCACCCTGAAAAACACCACTTTATCCCCACTCTCTGGCTTCTGTCAGTCATCCAATCCTCTACCCATGCCAGTACCTTGCCCCTAACACCATGGGCCCTTATCTTATTTCGCAGCCTCCTGTGTGGCACCGTATCAAAGGCCTTCTGGAAATCCAAATCAATCACGTCCACTGGCTCCCCTTTGTCTAACTTACTCATCAGCTTCTCAAAGAATTCTAACAGATTGGTCAGGCGTGACCTCCCCTCCGATTAGGACATGCTTCTAAGTACTCTGCAATTTCATTCTTAATAATGAACTCTCAAACTTTACCAACAACCGAGGTCAGACTAACTGGTCCATAATTTCCTGTCTTTTGCCTCCCTCCCTTCTTAAGCGGGGTGTTACATTAATCATTTTCCACTCTTCTGAGACTCTCCGTGGCTTCAGCGAATCCTGACACATCACCACCAATGCTTCAATATCCCCAGTTATCTCCTTCAGAACTCTGGGGCGCAGTCCCCCACCTGATCTGGGAGATTACAGGTTAATGGCAGGATTCTCGGCAGTGTGGAGGAACAGAGAGATCTTGGGGTCCACGTCCATAGATCCGTCAAAGTTGCGACCCAAGTTGATAGGGTTGTAAAGATGGCGTATGGTGTGTTGGCTTTCATTGGCAGGGGGATTGAGTTTAACAGCCAAGAGGCTATGCTGCAGCTATAAAACTCTGGTTAGACCGCACTTGGAATATTGTGTTCAGTTCTGGTTGCCACATTATAGGAAGGATGTGGAAGCTTCAGAGAGGGTGCAGAGGAGATTTACCAGGATGCTGCCTGGACTGGAGGGCAGGTCTTACGAGGAAATGTTGAGGGAGCTAGGGCTTTTCTCATTGGAGCGAAGAAGGATGAGAGGTGACGTGATAAAGGTGTGCAAGATGATGAGAGGCGTAGAGAGAGTGGATAGCTAGAGACTTTTTTCTGGGGTGGAAATGACATTATGAGGGGGCATAATTTTAAGGTGATTGGAGAAAGGTGTTGGGAAGACGTCGGAGCTAGGTTCTTCACACAGAGAGCGGTAGGAGTGAGGAATGCGCTGACGGCAGTGGTAGTAGAGTCAGTCACATTAGGGGCATTTAACCGACCCTTGGATAGGCACATGAATGAAAGTAAAACGTAGCGTATGCAGGATATTTGATCTTAGAGTAGGAAAATAGATCAGCACAACATCATGGGCTGAAGGGCCTGTATTATGCTGAACTGTTCTGTGCTCTGTCTTCTAATTATCCACCTTTAGATCTTACAGCTTCCCCAGCACCTTCTCCTTAATGACAGCCACTACACTCATCTCTGTCCCGACTCTTGAAGATGTTTTGGTACTTCACTGGGATCTTCTACCACGAAGACTGATGCAAAGTGCCACGCGTGGTCTCTGCTTGGTTTTACTGATGTGACTGTACATTACACAGACATACAGCTGACTGATGACACTTTGTGAATGCCCCATCATTGACCCCCACTCAAAACTGAGACTGAGGGATTCTTGGGGAGAGAAGGGTCATGGAGAGTGAGCAGGGACATCCTTTCATGCGATGATCAGATCAGCCGCGTTTACATTGGAAGAAGGTATTGGCTCAAGTGGCATATCACAGAATCATTATGGTGCAGGAGGAGACCATTCAGCCTGATTCATGAGGCTTAGGATATTGACGTTCTATTCACATCTCTCATTACCTGCCCTGTCACCTTTAAAAGCATAAGTACATGTGGTCTCTCATTTCTCTGCGATGAAATTCATCTGCGGCCTGCATGACCAGCAATCTGGAGTGAGGAAGGTTGGTGGGGAGGTGGGAGGGCTGCGCTGTGTGTGTGGGCACAGATGAGGCATGATTGGCATGACACAGTGGCACAGTGGTTAGCACTGCTGCCTCACAGTGCCAGGGTCCCGGGTCCGATTCCACCATCGGGCAACTGGTCTGTGTGCACATTCTCCCTGTGTCTGTGTGGGTTTCCTTCAGGTGCTCCAATTCTGTCTCACAGCCCAAACGTGTGCAGGTTTGGGGATCGGCCATGGGAAATTGCCCAAGGTTTCCAGGGATATGTAGGCTAGGTGGGTTCGCCATGGGAAATGTGGGGTTGCAGGGATGAGGTGGGTCTAGGTGGGATGCTCTTTGGAGGGTAGATGTGGGCTGAATGGCCTGCTTCCACACCGGAGGGCTCCTTTGATGGAAAAGAACAATAAAACAGGGCCGAGTGACTGAAAGACCAATTCTTGATTGTACATTCCAAAAGAATGCTCATTTATCATTTCTGAAAACGAGTTTCAGGTCACACTCAGGCTCTTTTCTCTGCCAAGCCTGCAAGTTACAGATTGGAATCTCATCGAGGGTGCTGGATGGTTTATCTCTGGCAGAACGTACGCACTGACATCTCCAAGTACTTCTGCTAAAGATATTTACAAACAATACTCCCCACAAACTGAATGTTTGACTATGCAGAACAACATCCTGAATAAATCTTTAAAATATTGCTGAATTATTACACCATGAGCTTCACTGAATTTGAATTTCATTCTGTGTCTTTTATGAAATGCTCCACAGTTCTTAACTGCTTCTCTCCAAATCCTGAACAACAATCAGAAACATTCAATTATAACTGCACTTTCTAAGCATGTGAAGACTTTAGAACATAGGAACATAAAACATTACAGCACAGTACAGGCCCTTCAGCCCTCGATGTTGTGCCGACCCGTCATACCGATCTCAAGCCCATCTAACCTACACTATTCCATGTACGTCCATATGCTTATCCTATGACGACATAAATGTACCTAAAGTTGGCGAATCTACTACCGTTGCAGGCAAAGCGTTCCATTCCCTTACTACTCTCTGAGTAAAGAAACTACCTCTGACATCTGTCCTATATCTTTCACCCCTCAATTTAAAGCTATGCCCCCTCGTGCTCGCCATCACCATCCTAGGAAAAAGGCTCTCCCTATCCAACCCTCTGATTATTTTATGTTTCAATTAGGTCACCTCTCAACCTTCTTCCCTCTAATGAAACAGCCTCAAGTTCCTCAGTATTTCCTCGTAAGACCTTCCCTCCATACCAGGCAACATCCTAGTAAATCTCCTCTGCACCCTTTCCAAAGCTTCCACATCCTTCTTATAATGCGGTGACCAGAACTGTAACTTTCTGGCATCTTTTGGAAGATTACTTTCATTTTCAGCAAAAGATCAGCCATGATTAAGTTGTTTAAAAGTGAAATAATTTTGGATGCTGGAAATCTGAAACAAACACAGAGATTGCCGGAGAAACTCAGCAGGTCTGGCAGCATCTGTGAATGTTGCTGGTTTCACACCAGACTGGAAATGTTCACTCTGCTTTCTCTCTCCACAGGCGTTGCCAGACTTGCTGAGTTTCTCCCGTAATCTCTGGGGAAGCCAGCTCTGCCCTCTGGCCCAACACCGAATCTGCATAGCTGCTGCCTTTGCTGATCTCCGGATGTCGGAGTTCTTTCAGTCCAGGTCTCCCTCCTGTTGGAATATTGATGGGAAACTTGAAATGGTTCAGAAATGATTAGCAAGGATGTTGCCAGGGCTGGAGGGTTTGAGCTATAGGGAGAGGCTGAATAGGCTGGGGCTATTTTCTCTGGAGTGTCAGAAGCTGAGGGTGTGACCTTACAGAGGTTTATAAAATCATGAAGGGCATGGATGGGGTGAATACCCAAGGTCTTTTCCTTGGGGTAGGGTAGTCCAAACCTAGAGGGCATAGGTTACAGGTGGGAAAGATTTAGAAGGGGCCTACGGGGCAACTTTTTCACACAGAGGGTGGTGCGTGTGTGGAATGAGCTGCCAGAGGAAGTGGTGGAGGCCGGTACAATTACAACATTTAGAAGGCATCTGGGTGGGTACATAATAGGAAGGGCTTAGGGGGATATGGGCCAAATGCTGGCTAATGGGACTAGATTAATTTAGGATATCTGGTCAGCATGGATGACTTGGGCTGAAGGGCCTGTTTCCGTGCTGTATAGCTCGACAACTCCATGACTAAGTACTTGGCAGAGGAGCATGTACTTGAGTAAGAAGAAATTAGCATTGAGGAACAAGTTTACTATGTAACAATGGGAAAACAAATAACACTAGTTCAGAATGATTGACCACATTAACACAGTAAAAACAAGTTGCTATCTCTCAAGAGATAGGAATTTGGATTATATCGTTTGCTCTTAGACCGGATGACTGAGGAAACTGGCCAACTCCCCCAAGGAACAGTCATTGCAGGAGCAGTGGGTGGACAGACCTGAAGCTCCTAGGTTAACCCTTTCAAGCCAATGGATTTAAGCAACACTGAAAGCATTAGCCTGGTTCTCTTGTCACGCGTACGATGACAGTCACCCTCAAAGTTCCTGTTCACGGCTATCCTGAGGCGTCTATCATTTTATTGAACAGGAAAGGACATGTTAGTCCAGAATTAATTGCCCCCCCCCCCCCGGAGCATTGCCTTGTGCTCCGGTTGCCTTGCCTGTGCAGTCATGGAGGTGTGAATGAAGATTGAGTCCTGCTCAGTCACTGCAGTCTGCAATGTCTGAACACACTTTAACCTCAGGACTACACAGGTAGTGGCTCCCTTACTTGCAGCTTGAAATAACTGCCCAAGAGGCTGGTCTCCTGTCACTAAGTCCCCCTTTATTGGCATGTGCACAGCACACTGGGGCTCAGAGTCGGTCTCGAGACTCTGTGAGTCCCCTGTTTCTGTCCAGGCTCACAGCCCCAATCATAGTTCATAAGATTTACCTGATTCTCAGTGAAGACAGAATTGTCAGGGCCCATTTGTCTTTTGAATGTGACCAATGAGTGGGCTTGACTCCACGCTCCAAGCCAAATAGTTGACAGTATGAGTGACAACTAACGCTGTCATTGTGAAGCTCCCAGCTGGGCCTACAGTACAGGCCATATCTTTGACAAATCACCTCTCATCTGGAACAATGAGCCTTTCTATCCCACATACAGTAGAAACACGGAGACACCCATAAACAAACAGATAATCACCAAACATGTGCAGCGTCAAGAGGAATGCACAACATCTGAACATTCAAACAAATTCTGACCTTAAACAAACATCCAATTATATCAATGAGCATGTTTCAGAGGGGAAGGAGTCTGGAAAAGCCGCACCATAGTCAAGCTCGATTTTCATCCAAATCCAGCACGTTTATTTCTGTAATTGACATGTTCAAAACACTGTGTTCATCCAAACAGAGGTATTCGCAGAGGGTCGGGGGGACATTGGGAAGGATTGAGCCCTGTGCTGTTCGTGCTTTTGCTGCTCTGTACAAAACCTGCTTCCTTGTCAGGAAGGCAGTGACTGTGAGCAAAATATTGACTTTGTGCCGCTGCTTCTCTTAAAAGGGGCACGTTCATCTTTCAACTGGCTGTTTAACTCCACGCTGGCCCAACAGGTTTCACTGTTCCCTGGGTTTGCGGGAGAGACTGCAGCCCCAGGCAGATTTCGTCAAAGGTCGGGGCTCTTCTTGTTTTAACTGGTCCCCAAAATGTTTGACCTGTCCCCCCTTGCCTCCCAGCCTCAATCCCACCCCACTGCAGCACAGTTCACAGGGGCTGTGTGGATGCAAGTTAACATTGAATAGTCAGGTACATTTAGAATGGGGAAAAGTATCCTCTATCACTCTTGTAGAACTCCTGCTTCCATCTTTTTCAGAGAAGGAGAGCTTTCTGAACCTGGGGGAGCATTAGCTGAAGTGGGGAAGCCTGGCATTGTGAAGAAAGGGGGTATTGTTGTGTGGTGGGATGGAGCAGCTTATCTGAATGGCTGATTTGTCCAGCGCCAGGCCATTCAGCCTGCTCCTACTGTCCTAGACCACCAATCTACATCGTCATGTGGCCAGTAGCCAAAAATATGCCAATATATCCCTTGCATTGTCTCAATGACTGAGCCCCCATGCTTCTCTGTGCTAGAGAATTCCAACACTTGCCCAGTGGCTAAGTGAAGAGGTTTCAGTCCAAAATGGCTTGTTTTTTATTCTGATGCTGTCACCCTTAGTTCGAGAACCCACAGCCCAGGGAAATCATTCTTCCACCATCTACTTTGTCCATCATTTTCAGAACTTTCTACACTTTGGTGAGATAGCCTCTCATGCTTGGTAACTGCAGAGAATCCATTCCCAGTCTGTATTTGATGATGAAGTCTTGGGTGTATTGTGTGTTTTTACAGGATACCTCATCCAGCTACTTCAGCACAGTCATGCAGTTACACATTTCTTGACTCAGCATCTCCCTTCCACGTGGTTTCAGATGTTGTTGAGCATTAATTCAGAAGGGATATTAAGGTTGGCAGCTAAAAATAGCTGACCACCGATGTGCAGTCGCATTTCCCAAGTTCACAAGCAAATAATGGCAGACATTCTCACCCCGTAGCCCCAGTTTCTTGGCAACGTGAGCAAGCAAGGTCTCTCGGCCAATGTCAACATGGGAGCAGTGATGTCCAGACTGTTGGTAGAGCTTCCAGACTAACTGGTGTGTGTGAGCGCTTCAGCTCAAAAAGAGCACAGGGAATAATCCCACCTCAGCACCGAAGAGACAGCAACGTTGATTTACAAGCCCCGAGGTTCAGATTAACACGGAAAAGCCAGAAGTCAGGCTTGTGATCCTGCCAGTGGTCTTACTCACCCAACTACTGCCTTGCTTTTATTTCACGCTCTCTCGGCCTACTGGCTTTGTGTCAATTTCACCTGTAAGGGTGAAGAGGGTACACTGCAATGATGGTGTTTGGAGTCGGGAGTAGGGCAGAACGTTCTGGTAGAGTAACGTGGGCACTGAAACGGCCGCACCTGAGAGGGTGCTGCTGGGTGCTGTGAGGATTTACTGGAAGATTCAGTTCAGCCCTGACAAGGGACAGGAAGTCGCCAGTGAACTCACAAGGTGCAAAGGGGAGGAGGTTGTCCAAGGAATGAGGTATCTTGTGCCAGGCCCATGGGTTCAGTGACCTAGGAAGGATAGCAAAGGTCAATGATGCCTGAATGCATCTGCAAGGTGCATTGCAGCAACTCACCAAGTCCTCATTCACCATTACCTTCCCAAACCCCCGCCCCATCCATCCCCTCCTATCTGGGAGCACAAGGGTAGCAGATAACTAGGAAAGCTTAAAGTTCCCCTCCGAGCCACCCACCATCCTGACTTGTCACTAATTCAGCTGTACATCACTGGCAAGATCTCCACTGCTTTCTCATGGGCACTTGGGATGGGCAGTAAATGCAAGATCCCAAAAGCGTATAATGAAGACATCCTCGTTCAGTGTTCTCAAGCCAACTGCGATTTCCATCAGTTTGCCCGGTAGGTAACCATTCCCCTTGACCATCCACTTTCTGCCTGTCCATTCTCTTGTCCTCATTCCTCCTAAACCTCATTCCTCAGTTTGTCCCAAGAAACATTTTCTATCCATTCATTGTTGCTCTCACTGCTGGATAACTTCATGGAAACAGAGAAGATCACGAGGGGCTGGGGGATATGGAGATGGGAGGTCTATTCTTGTAGGACAGTCAAAACTAGGTGGGGGGGTCATAGTTCAGAAATAAAGGGGCACCTATTTAAGGCAGAGACTAAGAGTGAGTCGCTTTTCCATCAGAGGGTTGTAAGCCTTTGGAATTCTCTTCCTCAAATGCAGAATAAATAATTATAAGGTGGAGGGAGATCGATTTGTGATGACTAAGGGGATGAAAGATGTTCAGGGATTAGGCAGGAATGAAGAACTGAGGTTAAAATCAGATTGGCCATGGTCTTCCTTGTCAGGCTGAATGGCCTACACTTGTTCCTTGTTTGCAGTTTCGCATTCCTGGATCTTCAGTGCCCCACATGGGGAGGGGTTGGTTGCAGAAGGATAGTGACAGTGCTCTGAAGGTGCATTTGCTTCAGAGTCAGATCTCCAGTTGTCAATGAGACCAGCCTGACACATGCTTGGGGTTTCTCTCTCTCTGCTCAAATCCCCAATTGCAGGGACCAAGGGTGGGCTGGTGAGGGTCAATGGGGAGGGGAAAGGGGGAGTGTGGGACACCCCCATGGTAACCATGCACAGGGTCTTCACACCTCACAAAACCCTACCCCCTTCCCTCAGGGTCATCTGCAGGCACTTGGCACCATTCCCTCTGCACTGGCATCAAAGCTGAATCATTGACCGAATGGGTCTTCCGCCACTAGCGTGCAGCTCCCCAGCGGATCCCTGAAAGGATCCTGGGGTGATCAGGTTAGAGGAGGGGGCAACTGGTCAAACAGGGGCAGTAAATACAGGGGAGGGGAGGGGAGGAAGGGACCTCCATTAATATGGAATGGGGAGTTGGGGGGGGGGGTCTTCAACCCTCAGGGGAGACCTCAAGGGGCCTTGTTATACACTGCATGCTCCCTCTCCAGGGACACCCAAGTGGGAACACAACTGTGGAAGAGGGCCACCCAGTTGGGAAGCGAGACTCCCTGATCAGCATGTTCAGAGATATTACTGCACAGTTCAGGCACAGGCTATCACTGCGTCACTCTGAAGTGCTCTCAGTGCTTGATGAAGCAGGTGGCCATGTGTTAGAATTGAGATTGTGTCCACGGACAAGAGGTACTGTTGCTGGAGCGTGCCCCCGAAGGTCTGTGCTCCCTGTGTGAATCAGAGGAGACAGGGTGTGGGAGGAGGAGCAAAGCAGCAGGTAGCAAACAGATGGGGTGCGGGCATTAGGGTTGGCGGAGTGGTGTGTTAGTACCACCTTCAAAGTCAACGACCAGGAGGTCAGGGCAGGCCCATTAAGAGCAAGTGGGATAACAGAACCTCCCAAACTATCCTGCACAGGCAGTCAGGACAGATACAGAAGCAGGCCATTCAGCTCTTTGAGGCTTATCTGCTATTCACAATGATTCCCCAACTCTGTTCCCCATTCCCACTTTCTACACATAACCTTTTGGTCGCCTTTAACCCCAATCAAGCAGGGGGCTGCTTTGCCCCTGGATGGTGTCGAGCTTCTTGAGTGTTGTTGGGGCTGCCCCCATCCGGGGCGAGTGGGGAGTATTCCATCACACTCCTGAGTTGTGCCTTGTAGATGGTGGGTCAGGCTTTGGGGAGTCAGGAGGTGAGTTACTCACCGCAGTATTCCCAGCCTCTGGCCTGCTCTGGTCGTCACTGTGTTTATGTGGTGAGTCCAGTTGAGTTTCTGGTCAATGATAACCCCCAGGATATTGACAGTGGGCGATTCTGTGGTGGAATAATTGATTGAAAAAAAAGCACATCGCAAACCAGCTCTTGTAAAACAGATTTAATATAAAAACAGTGTGCTTCACACAGTTATTTGTACAGACAATAAAGTTCTCTGCTGATATACCTTTGATCATTCATGCGAAATAAATCCATTTACACTTAATAACTTATGATTTGTTTCAAATGTCAAACATTATTTTTTTGGAAAATAAAACTCATTAAATAAGTGATGTTTTCTGAACAGGCCCTTGTCCCTCAAGCACTTAACAATTTGGCCCAGTTGAGCAAACGAGAGGCCAGGAGCTCACTAGGCACTGAGTTGAACAGAGAGCTTGTAAGATTCACCAGGACTATGCAGGCATAAGGGAAGGAGTGGGCTAGGGTCTGTGGTGATGAGGATCACCCCATAAAGCATGCATCAACACAAGGACATTCTGTAAACCCAGATCCCTGCCCTTGACGTGCAGAAAATAAATGATTAAACTCTCGGTGGAGGCTGTTCAGGATACACCATCTCGACAAGAAATCATTTCTGGCCTCCCACCACCCCCCTCCCCCAAACAGAGTCAGTGCCACCAAAGAAAAAAGTGCTGACCCAATTTTCAAGTCAGTGGGGAACTTTCATCCTCAACAATCCCAGACTGGAAAGTGTCAAGCTTTTGCTGGTTTTAAAATGCGACTTCTGAGCAGTTTAGTTAGATAAACCCCCATGAAGACACAAAAACTGAAATTGCTGGGAAAGCTCAGCAGGTCTGGCAGTATCTGTGGAGAGAAGGGTCACTGGACCTGAAACGTTAACCCTGATTTCTCTCCACGGATGCTGCCAGACCTGCTGAGCTTTTCCAACAATTACTGTTTTCTTCTTGTTTCAGTGTCCGCAGTTCTTTCGGTTTTTATGTTGGAGTAAGAGAACAGCCAGCCTTGGCTGGAAGGGATTTACACCAATGAGCAACAAAACAAAAAGAGTTTGCTGGAGAACCTCAGCAAGTCAGGCAGCATCTGTGGCGACAGAGTTAATGTTTGGGATCCAGGGGACACTTCCTCAGAACTTACATTAAAAACAGCTCAGGGTATGAACAGAGTGAATTGTTACTGGGGTGAAAGATTCCTGGATACCCAGCACACATTCACAGCAGACAGATTTCTCCAGAAGCCAGCCCAATATCATCCCTGAAGTCAGACAGCTTGTCCCAATGTGTGAAAACTATCGAGGGTCAAGAGAGCCGTGGGCAGGCATCTTTCACATCAGCCACACTCGCCGATGGATCTGACAACTGTGCAGCTGAGGATAAAGCAAATGACAGGCTCCCATCCCTCTCGGCTTCTGTCGCCTCCTTATCTTGGGCTCCCTCTGGTTGCCAGGAAAAGCGTGTGACAACAATTTGCTGCTGTGTCTGGCAGGACAGTGCAAGAGGTGAGCTGGCACACTGGGATGGAAATTGCCACTGGCAACAAGGGTACAGGGACGTCCAGGGTCTAGGGGATTGAGTCCTGGCCTCTGAACCAGGAGACCCACCCTTCCTGTCCAGAGGGGTGTCCGAACATCCTTGATACAGGTTCATCAGGAATGTAGCTGGCATCCATCACTATTTGCAAGGCATGACATTGACTGGGTGACTTGACAAAGCCTGAGGAAACTCTCTTTGCAAAGGTCCATGTTTGGAGGGGAGATTGGATCTAGAATGTTGTCAATGCAAACCTGTGTGTGCCTGCAGTGCCCTCACCCTACCTGGTGAACACAGAAATGAAGACTTAACTGCACTCACTCACAATCAAACCAAACCAAGGAACTGCTAAGACTGAGGATGTAAAATTCACCAAAACTCAGCAGCTCCTGCAGCCTCTGTGGAGAGAGACAGAGAGAGAGAGGGAGAGAGAGAGAGACAGAGAGAGAGAGAAAGAGAAAGAGACAGAGAGAGATAGAGAGAGAGAGAGAAAGCAGAGTTAAGGTATTGAGTCCAGTCTGAGCATTGCTCAGATTACAGTCCTGTTCTGGAGATAGCCCACACTTGACTGGGAATCTTCATTTTGTTTTCTCTCTCTACACAGATGCTAGCAGAACTGCTGGGTTTCTCCAGCAATTTCCTGTGTGTGACCAACGGGACAACGTCCATGATGCTGACTGGATAATCTCAGACACTCTCTGATTTTAAAGATTGTATCTTTAAAAACTAACCGGGGGAAATTAAGAACAAAAATCAATGGAGACGGATCTTCGGCCTGAAGTTGGGGCACTGTTCTCCTGGATGTGGGACATGGGGTGAAGGAAGTGAGGGAAAGGAAGACAGAAAGTTTGGCAGGGAAGAAGGAGGAGGTGTATTCTGACTTGGGGTAGTGGGGGGAACAAGATGTGGGTCTGCACGGAAGGTGCAAAATGTTCACAGCTCAGAAACATTGCTCCTTCCACGGTACACCTCCTCAGCACAATGTTTGACAAGGATAACATCACAGCCATCTTTGATGGGTGGGAAAAGCCACCTAGTGGGTTTGCCTGGCTTCCTGAACACCTCCTAAGTGGTGTGCCAGCCCATCAGCTGGTTCACTTTGCAACACTGCTTCCCCTCAACCTGATTCCTGAAAACCAGGCAGAATGAGGCTAGTTGTCTCACTGCAGTGTTTCCTGCCATGATAAGATTAACTCCATCAGAAGGCATGGCTGTTCCCTGGATTTGCTGGTGCTGTTGGAGTTGATGAGTCTGCACCTTTACAAGGACCAGGACAAGTCACTATCTCAGCCAATCTCCAGGAAGTTATCATCCGACAATCAAAATAATGCCTGTTTCTTCAAACGGATCCAAAAACACGTCACCTTTACAGATTATATATGACAACAACAAAACCCACAAACCCATACAAGGGAGGTCACAGAAACTCTCACAGGGAGCCATCATGGGGATAAGGGTCATCAGATTCAATAGGAAGAGGTGATGACATTATTCGGGGTGAGGCCCAGTACTCATTTTGAAGCCAGTGACCCTGCAGTCTCAGTCCATGAGAACACTTCATTATTATTGCTTTGTTTGGTTGATTGGAAGTGATCTCTTTGCACTCTTGTAGAGATCTACCTGTCACCCCCTCAGCACCAGCACAAGGTCGCTTATACACATGGGCAGTGAGTGAGCACACTCCCTCTCAATATGCCCTCCTGTTTCTCATCTTTTGCACTTAATGTAACATTCATTCATGAGATTTGGGTCTTACCAACTGCATTTCATTGGGCTGTCAACTTTCAGTGGCATCACTGTGGGTCTGGAGTCACATGCAGACCAGGTAAGGTCAGCAGATTTCCTTCCCTAAGGGACTTGAGTGAACCAGATGGGTATTTTCTAACAGATAGACAGTGGCTGGCCAGTCAGAATTAAGGGAGGCTTTCACTGCAGGGCTTTGTTTTTGAGTTCACATTTCACCTCCCTGCCACTGTGGGACTTGAACCCAGGTCCCCAGCACATGAACTTAGCCATCTGGATTAATGATATTAGTCACCAGACCAAGCCCCAGTTCCAGCATTGTCCTTGGTCACAAAGTCCATTCCCCTTTCTGGTCACTGACCCAAGCTGCCTGAAGATTCTCCCACAAGCTTGACCTCCAGTATCCTCTCTCTTCACAAAGACAATCTACCTGTACCTCCATTCCACCGCCTGACTCCACTCCTACTCCCAACTTCCCCACGTTCCCATCCCCTCACCCACCCTGTCAACCAGAACTCATTGAGAACACACAGCGCTGATCCCTCATCACCCATGCTCCTGAACTACATGGGTTCCTCCTGTTCCAAAACCAGCTCGTCCCCGTCTCCCTAATCTGTCCCTCCTCCCACCTATCCCCTCCTCCTACCTCAAGCCCCACCCCCATTTCCACCTACTAACCTCATCCCGCCCCCTTGACCTGTCCGTCCTCCCTGGACCTACCTATCCCCTGCCAACCTCCCCACCTACACTCACCTTTACTGGCCCTATCCCCGCCTCCTTGACCTGTCTGTCTCCTCTCCACCTATCTTTTCCTGTATCCATCTTCTATCCACCTCCCCCTCTCTCCCTATTTATTTCAGAAACCCCTTCCCCTCCCCTATTTCTCAGGAAGGGTCTAGGCCCGAAACGTCAGCCTTTCTGCTCCTCTGATGCTGCTTGGCCTGCTGTGTTCATCCAGCTCTACACCTTGTTATGTCTGGGTTCCTCCTGATCTGGCTGCACTTCCATTTGCAAATTCTCATCCAAATCTTGCTCACCAGTTGTCTCTTCCAGCCCAGGAATGGTACAGCGACTGCGTAGTTCTGAGTTTTCCCCTTTGTTGTGATAGAATGCCATGCATTTCCAGGGGACGTCCCTTCAGCTGCGATCGACATGACCTACCTCGACAGGATTTTGTGCCTCAGACGGCAAGCCATCCACCGTGAACAATGGTAACAGCATTCACACCGACTGCACTTCACTCCCAGTGAGTACCACTGGTGCATCATCTCCTCTTGAAATGAACAGCCCCCATGGTTAATTCACCAATCTTTATGTACACTTAGCACATGTTACATCAAAGAAAAGGCGAAATCAGTGCCCCGACGCCAACATTGGGAACTACACCTTCATGCTGTGGAACTCCCTTCCTAAACGCTCCCATTTCTCTTTTAAGGTAGCATTGAAAACTGACACTTTGCAGCAAACCTTCAGTCTCACATTCCTAATCACACAATCACAGAACTGTTACCATGCAGAAGGGAGGCTATTCAGCCGACTGTGCTTGCACTAGCTCTTCAAATCGGCACCACTGCTTAGTTCCCATCTCCCCTGTACTAACATGTACAGTATTACATCTAATCATTAGTCCCTGTGAAGTTTCTTGAGACGCTTCACTTTACCAGGCAAGTTACTGAACCAAGTTTCCTCTGGTCATCTGTTCAGGGCTGTGCCCATTCGGAAAGCTGACCTGGAAAGAGATTGAACTCAATGTTGCTGAGGGCAACGCATATCAGGTAGTGAGCTGCAAAGAATCAATGTTGGATTCTTGTGGTGTAGGGGTACTGTCCCTGCCTCTGAGATAGAATGCTTGGGCTCAAGTCCCAGCTGCTCAGGAGGTGTGTTACAATATGCACGAACATGTTGACTGGGAAATATCTGAAACAGTCGGAGAGATCTCTCGCCAGTCATAGTTTCCAACCTGACAGCAATCTCGGAGCAACCCAACTGGAAATGATGCAGCTCTGTATGGAAATGGTCAGTGATTCCCGACCTGCTTGCCTCCCCTTCATGAGCGGAGGCTCCAAGTGTCTGCGATGGCCAAGTAGTAGGCGCTCAGCTTTCCGAAAGCTGGAAACAGGGATACCGCCAGTATGGAGGTAGGTGGGACTATTTGGCAATGTATTTGCTGCAGTACAGGAGAACAGGGGAGGCAACCGGTCTGCAAGCAAGAGGTTACCAGAACGGCTCCTGACGCTTGACCAAACGGCATGTTTGAGAATCCACGTCAACATTCATAAAGTTAAAATATTCCAAGTGTGAGGTGATGCACTTTGGTAGGAGTAACTGGAAGGCAAAGTACAGGGCTAATGGTAAGATTCTTAGCAGTGTAGATGAGCAGAGAGATCTCGGTGTCCATGTACACAGATCCTTGAAAGTTGCCACCCAGGTTGACAGGGCTGTTAAGAAGGCGTACAGTGTTTTAGCTTTTATTAATAGAGGGATGGAGTTCCAGAACCAAGAGGTTATGGTGAAGCTGTACAAAACTCTGGTGCGGCCGCACTTGGAGTATTGTGTACAGTTCTGGTCACCGCATTATAAGAAGGATGTGGAAGCTTCAGAAAGGGTGCAGAGGAGATTTACGAGGATGTTGCCTGGTATGGAGGGAAGGTCTTACAAGGAAAGGCTGAGGGACTTGAGGCTGTTTTCATTAGAGAGAAGAAGGTTGAGAGGTGACTTAATTGAAACATATAAAATAATCAGAGGGTTAGATAGGGTGGATAGGGAGAGCCTTTTTCCTAGGATGGTGATGGCGAGCACGAGGGGGCATAGCTTTAAATTGAGGGGTGAAAGATATAGGACAGATGTCAGAGGTAGTTTCTTTACTCAGAGAGTAGTAAGGAAATGGAACGCGTTGCCTGCAACAGTGGTAGATTCGCCAACTTTAGGTACATTTAAGTCGTCATTGGATAAGCATATGGACGTACATGGAATAGTGTAGGTTAGATGGGCTTGAGATCGGTATGACAGGTAGGCACAACATCGAGGGCCGAAGGGCCTGTACTGTGGTGTAATGTTCTATGTTCTATCTATGTCTATGTGTATTTGTCAATGTGCAGACATTCCAACTCCAATGTGCAACAAAGGCAAAGAGGTTCCATCACTTTCATTACTGCTGCACTCTTTGAAGGAAAGGGAACAAATATCTCAATCTTCTTTGTGGGTGTGTTTTTGCCAATTATCTCCAAAATGTTCCCAGAACTTTTTTTTGGGAATGTAGCGAGTTTCTGTGACCTCTTAAAACAAGTGATTTACACACGATTCATTATAAACCGCAAATTTAGCTGTACATGGGTCCTTAAATAAGCATCTTAAATAGGCAGATTAAAAAAAAATATACACATTTACAACCGTAGTTCTTAAATACTTTGGACATTCATATATATTAGAGTTACTTTGTCTTCATGCTGTTGTACTATCTGCAACCACATTCAGCCACTACCATACCTTCATACTTGAATTTATATGTGACCGCACCTGCATCATCCACATAGAGGATGGAGATGGGGTCCAGTTTTGTGGGGACACAACAAGCTTTTGCTGCCATTTTGGGGTTACGGAGATTGACCAGAGTCTGAACAATGGCATGCTTGGTTGGGGTGACCTGTTCTGTCAGTGGGTAGTAGCAGAAACCTTTGCACTCATACGCTTCATATCCTGACGGGGCTATAATCCAGGAATCCCACCCAATGTCCTTAAATTCGACATAGAGGGGACTCCTTTTGCAGTAGCTGCCTTTCGCGCTCCTCCTGATCCTGGAGGAGGTGTCATAGAGCATGTTTGACTGCCTCTGCAGCAACGTTTCTTCGCTCAAGCCAAAATTTTCATTGTTCAAGCTCTGAAAGGCCGCATCCTTCTCATGGTCAATCATTTGCTCCAACTCTTCAATGGCCTCTTTTTTGATGCTGTTTCTGTCATCGGAGAACACAATTAACAAGGGCGTGTGATTCGTCTCTGGCTTCGTGTCAATGTCAAGTCTTCCCTCGTCATCCTTTTCACCTCCCATGTTTTCAATGTGCACCTGAAGCCGGTGAGTGGTACTGTCCAACTTGGACCACCTCATTATCGCTTCAGTCACATCAAACGTCTCCCAGCTACTGTCTCTGCTGTACATTTGCCTTTCGGCTAATTTCAACAGAATGGAATCATTTGCTGTCCTTTCATCGTGCTGGCCATTCACTTCATAAATGGTGACTTTCCTGCCCACTCCTTCGTATTTTCTCCGGTCCATATCGACCAGGGTGAAGAGACGGAGTTCAGCCATGGTGATTTCTTCATGGTGAGGAACTGACACATTGAAGAGCAGAGAATGGATCCTCACATCATCAGTTTGGTTGCCGAGTGACAGGTCTGGAACAGACAAAAATACTTAGCCAAAAAATGTTACAGGTACCACAAAAGTTGACATTCACTCAGAAAACTAAACATCAAACTTGGATGATCCTGCCTCTTTCATTGACTGACTCTGTAAACTGGGCATTTCATTTGGCTGTAGACTAGATGACTCAGCGCAGTTTGATACTCAGAGGAAGATGAGGTGAACTGAAGCCTTTGAGGAAGAGAGAGAGACCGAGACTCTAAACATGAGCTTCATTTCTCTCCATGGATGCTGCTCTCCACTACTTTTAGTTCCCTGTAATGTCTGTGCTTTCTGCAAACACATTAAACATTGGATGCAGATAGACGGTCCTGTTGTCACTAAGCACATCTAATCCTGTGATAATGGCAGAGATCCATAATGTTGCTCACCCAGGAAAGGAGTTTGTCATGAATCTTTATGGATTGGCATGGCACTGATCAGTCAACCTCTGTTGTTGGCTGGACTTGGGTCTACACTCAGACCTTAACAGGATTAAAACCTACCTGGAGGTGGGGACAATTACAACATTTAAAAAGCATCTGGACATGAATAGGAGAGTTTGGAGGGAGATGGGCCCAATGCTGGCAAATGCAGTTAAAGTAATGTAGAATAACTGGTCGGCATGGATGAGTTGGATCAAAGGATCTGCTTTTGAGCTGTTTCACTCTATGATTCGAGGCTGAAATGTTTCACACAAGGCAGCTCAACAGAAGGTTTGAAATCCAGCCTGAGGATGAGGTCTTCAGACTGCTTCCTGAGGTGGAAAGGGAATTTTTTTTACCTGATGCCTTGAAGGACAAGAGGAAGGCTGAAAGATTTAAATAGGCAGCTCACCAGGTGAGGGCACAGGCGTGAGCAAGTGAGAAACAGCATGTGAGCAGACATAAAGCAGGGTTCAAGTCTGAAGAAGGGTGACAGGGAGGCAGCAAGCTGTTCAGGACATGAAAGAAGAGGCAGGAACTCAAAACTGGAGTCTATTATAATCAACCGAATGTCAACTTATGGGAGGGTCAGTATGGCAAACACATCATTACAGAGTTCATTACATTTCAGTCAGGGTCAGTGACACCTGCCCCTACCCTCAGTGTAATTATTATCCGTCAGGGTCAGTGACACCTGCCCCTACCCTCAGTGTAATTATTATCCGTCAGGGTCAGTGACACCTGCCCCTACCCTCAGTGTAGTTACTATCCGTCAGGGTCAGTGACCAGAAAGTGCAGTTCTGTTCTCTGGGAACGTTGGATAGGAAAGCGTAATTGTATTCTCTGGGAATGTTGGATTGGAAAGGGCAGTTCTGTTCTCTGGGAATGTTGGATAGGAAAGCGTAATTGTATTCTCTGGGAATATTGGATTGGAAAGGGCAGGTGCATTCCCTGGGACGACTGGATTAGAAAGACAAGATGCATTATCTGGGAATGGTGGAGTGGAAAGTGCAGTTGCATTCTCTGAGAATATGTGATTGGAAAGAGCAGTGCGTTCCCTGGAAATTTTAGATTGGAAAGAACAGGTGCACTCACCAGGAATGTTGGATTGGAAAGAGCAGTTGCATTAACAGGGAATGCTGGAATGGAAAGAGCAGTTGCATTATCCCAGAATTTTGGATTGGAAAGAGCAGGTGAATGTTGGATTGGAAATTGCAGTTACATTCCCTGAGAATGCTGGATGTAAAGGGCAGTTGCATTCCCTGCAAATTCTGGATTGTAAACTGCAATTTCCTTCTCTGGGAACGTTGGATTGGAAAGCGCAGTAGCATTCCCTGGCGATCTTGGATTTTTAGGTGCAGTGCATTCTCTGGGAATGTTGGATTAGAAAGCGCAGTTGCATTCCCTGGCGATGTTGGATTTGTAGGTGCAGTGCATTCTCTGGGAATGTTGGATTGGAAAGCGCAGGTGCATTCCCTGGCGATGTTGGATTTGTAGGTGCAGTGCATTCTCTGGGAATGTTGGATTAGAAAGCGCAGTTGCATTCCCTGGCGATGTTGGATTTGTAGGTGCAGTGCATTCTCTGGGAATGTTGGATTGGAAAGCGCAGTTGCATTCCCTGGCGATGTTGGATTTGTAGGTGCAGTGCATTCTCTGGGAATGTTGGATTGGAAAGCGCAGTTGCATTCCGTGGCGATCTTGGATTTTTAGGTGCAGTGCATTCTCTGGGAATGTTGGATTAGAAAGCGCAGTTGCATTCCCTGGCGATGTTGGATTTGTAGGTGCAGTGCATTCTCTGGGAATGTTGGATTGGAAAGCGCAGTTGCATTCCCTGGCGATGTTGGATTTGTAGGTGCAGTGCATTCTCTGGGAATGTTGGATTGGAAAGCGCAGTTGCATTCCCTGGCGATGTTGGATTTGTAGGTGCAGTGCATTCTCTGGGAATGTTGGATTGGAAAGCGCATCTGCATTCCCTGGCGATGTTGGATTTGTAGGTGCAGTGCATTCTCTGGGAATGTTGGATTGGAAAGCGCAGTTGCATTCCCTGGCGATGTTGGATTTGTAGGTGCAGTGCATTCTCTGGGAATGTTGGATTGGAAAGCGCAGTTGCATTCCCTGGCGATGTTGGATTTGTAGGTGCAGTGCATTCTCTGGGAATGTTGGATTGGAAAGCGCAGTTGCATTCCGTGGCGATGTTGGATTTGTAGGTGCAGTGCATTCTCTGGGAATGTTGGATTGGAAAGCGCAGTTGCATTCCCTGGCGATGTTGGATTTGTAGGTGCAGTGCATTCTCTGGGAATGTTGGATTGGAAAGCGCAGTTGCATTCCGTGGCGATGTTGGATTTGTAGGTGCAGTGCATTTTCTGGAAATATTGGATTGGAAAGCGCAGCTGCATTCCCTGGCGATGTTGGATTTGTAAATGCAGTGCATTTTCTGGGAATGTTGGATTGGAAAGCGCAGTTGCGCACCGTGGCGATGTTGGGGATTTGTAAGTGCAGTGCATTCTCTGGGAATGTTGGATTGGAAAGCGCAGTTGCATTCCCTGGGAATGTTGGGTGTTGGGATAACGCACCACAGAGTGAGTCCCTGGCCCCGCTACCCTGGCTCTCCCGGGTAAGGCTTGTCCATTGTGCTGCTCTGCCAGCCTGGCAGCGGGAGGGCTTCAGAAAACAGCAGCCCATCTTCCCCCACCCCATTCCCCGAGCCAGCTGAGGCTGGTTGGCTGAAGCCCCTGAAGGTGCTATCTGTACGTCCCGCTGGAGGAGAGGGGATAGGACGGGGCTGGGGATCTTGACGGGGAGAGCCTTACCTTCATTCTTGAAGCTCCTGACCACGTTGGAGGAAGGGATGGCGGTTCTGTCGTTGGCGAACCTGTTGTACAGGTCCAGCATATACTCAGGGGGCTGTGGCCTGTGCCCTGGCACTCCGGGGCTGCCTGACAAGTTGAGGGACTTGAGGAACTCCGATTTCATCTTGGCCAGCAGGCTGCTGAAGTCAGCTGTGTCCTCGGCCTGGGGCTCATCCTCCAGCAGGTAGCGGGGAGCTGTTTGGCTCAGGTCTGCCCTGTTCTCTATGGGGCTGCTGGCTGTGAGACAGAGCACTGCGCCCAGGAGATACAGACTCCTCCACATGCTGGCAGCTTGTTTCTCTCTCTCCCTTTCTCTGTGTGTGTATCTGGGTTGCAGGGTATTGCGGAAAACCTGCTCTCACTCCCACACTGGTTCAGGAGCTGCTTAATCCTGCTCGCTCTCTCCGCGGCTCTCATTCAAACACAACGCTGACCCAAACTTTTTGTTTGGAAAAATAACTTGCCTGACGTCTGAATGAGCAAGGGAGCCTGCTCCCACTAATTGGCCAACGCTCAGTGACCTGGCATTTCCCCCTTATCTCTCTCTCACTGGCAGATATCGAACATCAACCAGATTCGCTTCTCACTCAATCCTGCTCCTTAATGAGCTTTGTGTAAACAGCTCCTCATATCCACTTCCTGCATCGCCAACACTTCCATTTCCAAACATCCACAAGGCTCTGACTGGCTGGTAGTGTCCCTACCCCCGGGCCAGGAGGCCCAGACTCAAGCCCCACTTGCCCCAGAGGCGTGTGTGTGTGTGTGAGAGAGAGGGGTAGCAACTCTGAACAGGTTGACGAAATAAAGAAATTTCACCTCCTTCCTCCAACCATTCAGTCCGACCTTTCCCAGCCAACATTCCCTGAACCTTCCGCCCACTTCTGCGGGATTGAAAGCGGACTGAAACAGCCCCGAGCCTGGGGCAAACGGCGCCTTTCTCATCTCTCTAAAGCAAGGCAACGCCGCTGCCCACACGCGAGGCCCCCCTTGTCATGAGGAACTGGCAGTGAGGTGAGAAGGAGACAGTGACAGGTCTGCAACTAGAGACTTGACCTGAGCAGAGACAGTCGGACATCGCCACTCGCTCCTTCAGGTCAGCCCAAATGCTCCGGAATGCCGAAGCTTCGAGGTTCTCACCCCACAACGATTACAATGTGTACCGGATAGGATTGCCGAGGCCCAAACAGGCTCATGGCCCAACAAATTGACCTGCTTGGCCAAAACTGTTCGCAACCTTGAAATGATCTGCAGAGGACGACAAAATCAGCGGAGGAGCTGTTCGGATATCGTCAGTTCTCCGCCTTTTCCAGGACTCGTACCCTTGAACCTTGGTTTTCACTCATCCCCATGATCGCTCTGCTGTTCCTCATTAAATCTTACAGGATACTGAGAGGCCTGGGTAGAGTGCATGTGGGGAAGATACTCCCACCAGTGGAAGAGACGAGGACCCCCAGGCCTCACAGTGAAGGCAAGGACCCTTTAGAACTGGGATGAGGGGGAATTTCTTCGGCCAGAGGGGAGGTGAATCTGTGGAGCTCATCGCTGCAGAAGGCTGTGGGGAACCAAACCATTGAGTGTACTTAAGACAGAGATAGAGAGGCTCTTGTCTAATGAGAGAAGGAGAGTGAGGTTGAAAAACATATCAGTAACTATCAGATGGTAGGTCAGACTTGATGGGCCAAATGACCTTATTCTGCTCTGATATATTATGGCCCTCCCTTGTGAAGTTAAGTCATAAAGCCAACTTCAAACGAACCCCTGTTCCAGAGAAATTTACTCTGAATCAAACTCTGGTTCTCAGAGCGGCGATTTAGATAGTGAAACAATCCTCACACAGGGATGTGCAGACCAGATTCTGCGACATAAACCCCTGGAACAGGTCATTTATTTTTTGTGTCGGGAATGACTTAGAGGAGAATACTTTGGGATTTCTTACAATGATGGATTTGTTCAGTTCAGACTCAGTATAAATCAAGTATAAGATCCTATCTATTTCTAAGACCTTGTTGATGAGTTTGCTGGAGCTTCACATTTCATATCCAGAAGTTACTCAGGTTGGAATCTAATCGAGGGGTTCAGGATGGTTTATATACAGAATAACACATACCCCAGGAGGGAGTTACAGACTGGAATCTAATCGAGGGGTTCAGGATGGTTTATATACAGAATAACAGATACCCCGGGAGGGAGTTACAGACTGGAATCTAATCGAGGGGTTCAGGATGGTGTATATACAGAATAACAGATACCCCGGGAGGGAGTTACAGACTGGAATCTGATCGAGGGGTTCAGGATGGTTTATATACAGAATAACAGATACCCCGGGAGGGAGTTAGAGACTGGAATCTGATCGAGGGGTTCAGGATGGTTTATATACAGAATAACAGATACCCCAGGAGGGAGTTACAGACTGGAATCTAATTGAGGGGTTCAGGATGGTTTATATACAGAATAACAGATACCCCGGGAGGGAGTTAGAGACTGGAATCTAATCGAGGGGTTCAGGATGGTTTATATACAGAATAACAGATACCCCGGGAGGGAGTTACAGACTGGAATCTAATTGAGGGGTTCAGGGTGGTTTATATACAGAATAACAGATACCCCAGGAGGGAGTTACAGACTGGAATCTGATCGAGGGATTCAGGATGGTTTATATACAGAATAACAGATACCCCGGGAGGGAGTTAGAGACTGGAATCTAATCGAGGGATTCAGCATGGTTTATATACAGAATAACAGATACCCCAGGAGGGAGTTAGAGACTGGAATCTAATCGAGGGGTTCAGGATGGTTTATATACAGAATAACAGATACCCCGGGAGGGAGTTACAGACTGGAATCTAATCGAGGGATTCAGGAT
>NC_081393.1:6115064-6122564 GCF_030684315.1 Stegostoma tigrinum
GTGATTGAGACCCTTGGCCTCATATCTTGGTCAGATCGTACAGAACAGCAATCAAACCTGGGATCTTTGTGCCATCTGCAATTAGCTCCCACCTCAAGCAGTGCAGTTTACTCGATGGGCCAGGTAAAGAGGTGTTCACATCAAGCTATGGCAAAGAAACTGCAAATTTACATACTTAGACTCTCAATCTTCATGCAATATCGGCTGACGATATCCAACAGTTGAGATCAACTCACTGAAGTAATCCATTCAGAAACGGTTACTAAGTAGTTTACACTCATAGATTCATGGATATTTATACTCATACTGAATAATCTTCTAAACCAAATGTGAAATAAATTCATCAGTAGCTCATTACGACATAAACTCAAAATGATATACATGTATTCACCATAATTTTTTTTAAGTTTTGGCTTTCTCTGTGCCTGATAATTATCTTCGAAGTATTTCAGTAGCCACATTGATTTCTTTTACAACAGTTTAAGAGGTTTTTTTAAAAGTTTTTGAAAAAGGTTGTATGGAACAGTTTGCTGAGAAGGGGAAAATATAAAAAGACTAAATTTCTAGTAAGAAGTTAGTGATTGTCCCAAAGCAGGAATCTTGGGATGAAAACTTGAAGAATTTACTTACAATGGGGTACATTTTAACCACAGGTATATGAGAATCCAGGAAGGGACAAATCCCATTTCCAGCCCAGGAATTAAAATTCTCCGTTACTTTCAGCCTTTCGAGGGAAGAAAAGATGTTGTTCCACTGGTATGATCTCTGTACAAGGGGTTCTTTTGCATACTGTAAAAGTTATAAGTATGGGTTATTCTAGTTTGGTGTATTCTATTTTATCTTAATGTCTTTTACTTGATAAACTTCTGTTTATCATTGAAACAGAACCTGCGACATTGTGTATTTATATTTCAGTGAGAGATAACCTACTCTGATAGGAGCATCAGCTGGGAGTATTACACCGGCCTCCAAAGGAGAGTTGTGAGATTATGCTTTGTTGTTTTTGAGTAATCATCCTTCTATCCATGTGATCAGACTGCTTATCCAACAATCAGCCCTGTTCTGGGAGAATTTCCACTCATTGGGCAACGTCTGTGAAGTGAGAAATACGGGCTGTGTTCTGCTGAAATTACACTGAGCTGGAAACACTAATTCCTTCTCACTCTCTCTACAGATGCTACCTGAAGCACATGACACCAGGTCAGAGGCCAACATTTTTATCTAAAATCACAAGCTTTTGGGACACTGCTCCTTTTGTCAGGTGACGCCCCGGGTCTACCGATGCTGAGTTTCTCCAACACTTTCCATTTGAATCTCAGGTTTGCAGCATCCATGGTATTTCGCTTTGATTTGAGATCCCAGCAGAATCAGGTGCTCGCTGTTGGAACGCCTCTGAAAGCGGTGCCAGTTCACCACGAGTCAAAGGACAACATGCAGAATCCCAGCTGCTTTTCCCCTGGTGCTTTGTTGAGGGTTAGAGAGAGAGGCTGCTCCTCGTACAGTTCCCTGGGTTGACTTCCCTGTGCAATTCCTTGCCATTTCACATCCTTTCAAGAGGTAGAATTGGAATGGGAGTTGAGGGACATGGGAACAGGCTGGGGGAGGGTGGGGTTGATGAACCAGGTCATTTGTGATCTCAATGATTGACCTACTCAAGGCTCAATCACCTTCAGCCTCCTGCTGTGAAATCTCCCAAAGTGCAAAGGATCAGTGTGATGATGTTCTTTTGACCTGTTTTTTGTTTGAAGAGAGGTTGTAAGGCAGAGGTGAAGAGCTGGCTAGTTAGCACCGCTTGAGAAAAAGCTTGCGAGGCCTTGGGTTTTTTTTTTACACAGCCTGAATGAGCACGGCCAACTCTCACAGTTCAAGATTTCTGGGTTTTGTTCTTTCCCAGTAGCATCAGAAGCTACTGGGGTCTCAACAGAGTTGGAAGCTTCAGTGGATGTCTCCTGACTGCAACACTCTCTGAAGTTTCTCTTGATGTTTTCTTCCTCCTGGATTGGAGAACTGCATGTGAGGATCTGTGTCTGGATGTCTCTTTTTGCCAAGGGGTGTGTTTATGGGGTGTTGCTATCATGAACAGTTAATTCATCACAGTTACTGTATCTATTATTCTGCTAAATTTCCAGTGGAGTTAATTTATTCTAAAGTCCTCTTTCTTTGGCTGTATTTTAACTGTAGTGTTTAAATAAATCATGTTTTGCTTAAGGTCGAATAGTTTGACCAGTCGCAGTGGCCTTGGGAACAGAAAGTTATATTTACCTTTAAAATGGGAAAATCTTAGGGTCGAAGCTGACTTCTTAATATATTTTGAGTGAGGTGTTGGGGGGCGGTGGGGTGGGGGGAATTGGAATCTGGTATGGTCCATAACATCAGTCATAGATGAAGCAGAGTCAGGATTCCAAAATGTCAGTGGCCAAGTCTGTCTTGCTGCTGCTTTCCATCAGACAAAAGAGCTGGAATAGACCATTCGTCCCATTGAGCCTGCTCCTCCACCCGCTGAGATCCTGGCCGATCTAATCATCCTCAAATCCGCTTCCCTCCCTTTTCCCCAATCACTCTGCATCCCCGACCTGATCAAAAATCGTGTCTCTCTCAGCCTCGCATCATGATCCAGCCTGAACAGCCCTCTGCAGGAAAGAATCCCACCGATTCACGCCCCTCTGAGGGAAGAGATCCTCCTCTTCTCCATCTTGAATATGGGATCCCTTGCTCTGAGACGATTGGCTTTCTGTCCTGCCTCACTGTGTTGCCTGTAGATTTACAGCGCACAGACTCACCAACATTGGGCGGACTTGTTACATGGAATCTTAGCTGCCTGTTCCTATTTCTGGACTGGACCCGACTGGTCACTCACCCCAGCGCTCGGTGCCTGACACAAGATAAGAAAAATCAGTGTCACTGACAGAGAGAGTTGCCAAGAAATGGACAGCAAAACACTGAGACAAGCTGCTGCTTGCAGTCCTGAGCAAACAGCATTTTATCTGCAGCTAACTTGCCAAATAATTCAGCAGTCCCAGACTTCACGCTGAAAATTGCCCTCGCTGATCCCCACAATTACAGCCCTGGCATCAGAAACAACAACAAAACAGAAACTGCTAGAACGTCACAGTAATTCAGAATCCATTCTTTGAAATTTGCCTGACATGTAGGCGGCGGTGGGGTGGGGGTGTGCGTTAAGAAGGTGTTTAACACGCTTGCCTTCATTGCTCAGACCTTTGAGCATTGGAGTCGGTAAGGCCTCTTCTGGAGCACTGTGTCCAGTTCTGGTCGCCCTGTTATAGGAAGGATATTATTCAGTTGGAGAGGATTCAGAAAAAGATTTGCCAGGATGTTGTTGGGAATGGAGGGTTTGAGTTATAAGGATAGGCTGGGACTTATTTTCACTGCAGCTTCCGAACTTGAGGTGTGATCGAATAAAATAATGAGGTACATAGGTGGGTGGGGAACTTCAAACTTAGGGCGTATGGTTTTAAGATGAGAGGAGGAAGTATTAAAAAGCACACAAAGGGCAAATGTTTTTCTGCAGAGAGTGGTTCATACGTGGAATGAACTTCCTGATGAAGTGATGGATGTAGGTTTAAAAGGCATTTGGACAAGTAAATGATGTGGAGAGGTTTGGAGGGATATGGGCAGGTGAGACTAGTTTAGTTTGGGATGATGGTCAGTGTGGTCTGGCTGGACTGAAGGGTCTGTTTCTGTGTTGTATGACTCTATGCTGCCCTTCTCCCTGTAACCCTACACATTCCCTCCTTTCAGACAATGATTCTGTTCCTTTCTGAAATCTCCGATGGATGCTCCCTCCACCATACTCTCCGGTTGTTGATTCCAGACCTCAGCTACCTGCTGCATGAAAAGATTCCTCTCTCTGGTCGCAACTGTTTCTCGCACTCATCACCTTAAATCTGTACTGCCTGCTTCTTGAGGCTTTCACTTGAAGGGAACGGCCTCTCCCTCTCTCCTTCGTCGAGGCCCTTTGTGGTTTTGAACACGTCGATTAACTCTCCTCTCCAACTCATCCTGTCAGGGATGGCAGCCCTGTTTTCATCCCCATGTTACTGAAGTGCCTCATTGTGAGAACCATTCTTATCAATCTTTTCCACTGCCCTACCAACACCTGCACATCCTTGCTTCATTCTACGCTCTCCCGTCTTGTTCCAATATCTCCCTGTGTTCTCTGGTCACAGTGTCCATGTTGCAGAGCAAGGAAACCACCAGTAAAACTGAGGACCATAGTGAAGGGGCCGACAGGTAGAATGAGGGCTTGGTTTCAGGATCGACACTGCATTAACTCCAGGTCTTAAACTTCCACCTCAGAGAAATGCTCCAGTCCAGTCCAGTCTGAGAAAGAGCGTGGTAAAAGCCAGGCTGTACCTGGGCAATGTTTCCCAAACCTTGGAAAGGGCTTTTGGATGAGGGTTTTAACGCCAGCAACGCCTGTGTGCTCCAGCCCTGAGCTGTGTCCGGAATGGTCACTGGAAACTGATTTCAGTCAAGTTTTGGCCGGGGTGGGGGGAGGGGGGGTCAGGCTGCCTGCCCAGTGGAGGGGGATGGGGGCAGGAAAGAGAGTGAATGGGTTTGGGTTGGGGGAGATCCTGAAATTGGAACCAAATCAGAGCCAATGCAGCTCCAAGGTGTGGATGTCTGAAGGGGAACGGGGAGAGATAGAAAGATAGTCACACTACTCTTGGATAGTGGTAGAGATATAGAGAGAGAAAAATTGAGATTGAGATAGATAGAAAGACATACAGATAGATAGACAGATAAATAGATAGATAGATGGACAGATTGATAGATAGATAGATAGACAGACAGCTAGATAGATAGATAGATAGAAAGAAAAGACAGGCAGACCAACAGATAAATAGAAAGAAATAGAGAGAAAGAAAGATAGAGACAGAGTCAGAGAGATTAATTGAGAGGAAGAGATAGTGAGATAGTAAGATAGAGATTGAGATAGATCAATAGATAGAGAAGATAGACAGATAGATAGACACACAGATCAGTAGGTACAAATAGACACACCAAAACTAACCACACAGATATGTACTGCCTGTGTTAAGGCCACCACAACAGAACGGCCTACGGAGTGAAGCAGTACAGAATGGCAGACATCAATACACCCCTCCCTGATGTGCTCAATACTTTTGAACACAAGGTCAATGAAACAGCGTCAGGGCTCTCAGCAGCTGTGGATAGCCCCGTTCCCTCAGTTGCCGCTGAAGATGTCAGATTGGCCTTTGTGAGAGCGAGCGCATGGAAAGTGACTGGCCCAGTTGGAGACCCTGGCCATGCAGTCAGATCCTGTGTAGGCCAGCTGGTGGCAGTATTCATTGACGCCTATAACCTCTCCTTGCTACAGCCTGAAGTCCCCACCCACTTTAAGAAGACCACCATCATAGCGATACCAAAGTAAACACATGCAACGTGCCTCAATGACTATTCCCTGGTACTTCTGACCTCTATGGTCATGAACTGCTTCCAGAAGATCGGCATGGCTCACATCAGCTCCAGCCGATCCCCTTCAATTTGCATCCTGGTACAACAGGTCCATGGTAAGCACCATCTCCCTGGCCCGTCACTCACCCCTGGAGCATCTGGATGACAAGCATACCTATGACAGATACCTATATCCATTGCCCACAGCTCTGCTTTCAACACCATCATTCCAAACAAACTCATCTCCCAAATCTGAGGCCTAGATTCGGCTCCTGACCTACAGAGTGCAATCGGTGAAGATACACAACTGCACCTCCTCCGCAATAACCCTCAACAGCGGCACCCCGCGAGGCTGCGCACCCAGCCCCCTACTGTGCTCCCTGTACACTCCCTGTGAGCCAAATTTCGTCTGATCTCTATCTGCCAGTTCATCATTGTAGGCCAGATGTCAATGATGTGCCAGAATACAGGAAAGAGATGGAATGCCTGGTGGCGTGGTGTAAAAATAGCAATCTCTCGCACAACATCAGCAAAGCTAAAGAATTGATCATCCAGGTCAGGAAGTAGGGTAGCGGGGACACACCACTCTACATCAATGGTGTTCAGGCCGAGATGGTAGATGGTGTCAAGTTCCGAGGCGTGATGACCACCAACAATCTGCCCTGGTCCACCCACATTGACGAGATGGTCAGAAAGCACAACAACACCTCAGGAGGCTAAGGAAATTCAGTACGTCCAAAAGGGATGCCACAAACGTTTACAGATGGGCCATAGAAAGAATGCTATCTGGGTGCTCAATGGCCTGGTATGGCGACTGCTCTGCCCAAGGGCTGTAAGAAACTACAAGATAACAAAGTGTGGGGCTGGATGAACACAGCAGGTCAAGCAGCATCTCAGGAGCACAAAAGCTGACGTTTCAGGCCTCTGATGAAGGGCCTAGACAGAAACGTCAGCTTTTGTGCTCCTGAGATGCTGCTTGGCCTGCTGTGTTCATCCAGCTCCACACTTTGTTATCTTGGATTCTCCAGCATCTGCAGTTCCCATTATCTCTGTAAGAAACTACAATTAGTTGTGAACATAGCAGAGTCCATCACAAAAGCCAACCTTCCATCTGTTGACTCCATCTACAGTTGCCGCGGCCTCAAAAAGGCAGCCAACGTCAAAGACCCCTCCCACCTCGGGTACAATTTGCTCCCAACCTCTTCCATCAGGCCGAAAAGCTTCAGCACGCGCACCAACAGGGCTTTTCCCCATGGTTATTAGACTTCTGAACAGACCTGTGAAATTTCAAAACTGATGTTAATCTGACTCTTTGTGCACCTTCTCTGAAGCTGTAACTTTGCAATCCTCACAATCTGTCAACTTCTGATCTTTGTATGATATGATCTGCGTGTACTGCAAGCAAAACAAAACTTCTCATTGACAGTGTGTGGTGGCACTCTTAGTAGTTGCAGGGGTTCATTTGGGATGGGGGTGTGTAATGGAGTGCCCCCTGATCCAACAGCAAGGAACAGGTGACAAAATCTGATGCTGCTGTCCCTAGTTTGATATCGGAGCTGGGTCACTTTCTTCGCAATGGCAGTGTTGTTCTCACAGCTGTGCCTTTCCTCAATCCACAGTGACAGTTTGTGGCCACACGAACACGATAGAGATCACAGTGCAGATGGAGGCCACTTGGCCCATTGCGTCCACACTGACCCTCAGAGTAGCATCCCACTCACCCCCTTACCCTATCCCTGTAACCCTGGCTAACCCACATATGCCTGGACACTGGTGGGCAATTTAGCACGGCCAATCCACCCTAGCCTGTACATCTTTGGAACGTGGGAGGAAACCGGAGCACCCAGAAGAAACCCATGCAGACAAGGGGAGAACGTGCAAACTCCACACAGACAGACAGTCAGTCACCTGAGGCTGGAATCGAACCTGGGTCCCTGGCACTGTGAGGAAGCAGTGCTAACACTGAGCCATTGTGCTGTCTTTGGCAGAGGTTGCCGGCTCAAAGATGCACCACAATACCATCAGGATAATATGAATACCAAATAATAAAATTCTGACATG
>NC_081393.1:11140064-11145113 GCF_030684315.1 Stegostoma tigrinum
GTAACCCATTTTAAAGGGACTGCTTCTCATGAGTGAGATTAAAAGATGCATTCTCATCAGTTACAGCACAAAGCAGATCCACATTGAGTTGCCAACAGAGACATGTCTTCAACTCTGCAAGAAATCGCATAAGACAAGGAACAGAAATTAGGCCATTCAGCCATTGAGTCTGCTCCACCATCCAGTCCTCCACCATCCAGTCATGGTTGATAAGTTTCTCAACCCTGCTGTCTCCTCATAACCCTTGACTCCCTTGGCAGTCAAGAACTGTCTATCTCTGTGTTAAATGTACTCAACGACCTGGCATCAAGAGCCTTCTGTGACAATGAATTCCACAGATTCACCACTCTGGCTGAAGAAGTTTCTTCTTTTCTCTGTTCTAAAGGGTCTTCGCTCTACTCCAAGGCTGTGCCGTTGGGTCGTAGTCTCTCCTACCAATGGAAACATCTTCCCAACCTCCCCTCTGTGCAGGTGATTCAGTATTGTTCAAACTTCACTTAGATCCCCACCTCATCCTTCCAAACTCCATCAAGTCTCAACACAGAGTCCTCAAACCTTCCCTACATGTTAAGCCTTTCATTCCTGGGATGAACCTCCTGTGGGCCCGCTCCTGGGCCAATATGTCCTTCCTGAGGAATGGGACCCAAAATTGCTCACAATACTCTACATGTGTTCTGACCAGAGCTTTATCAAGCCTCAGAAGTACATCCCTGCTTTTATCTTCTAACTGTCGAGATAAATGCTAACATTGTATTTGCCTTCCTAACTATTGACGTCACCTGCAAGTTTACCTGAACAGAAACATGCGATGAGGACCCCCATGTCCCTTTGCACTTAAGATTTCTGAATTTTCTCCCCATTAGAAAATAGTCCATTGCCTCTATTCTTCCTCCCAAATCCGTGTAAAGTGGGCTGCAACGGAAAATCAACTCAAATTCCAAAACGATCTTTCTACATTTGCAAAAAAAAATCAGCTGGGATTTTCTTTTTCCTGTAATATACTTCATTTTAAGATGTACACCTTGTCCACACACACACACACACACACACACACACACACACCAAAAAGTTAGAACTCTTGTCTTAGCCAGAATATCAAATTAATGCAGCAATGTCAAAGAATTATGCACTGAGTCTTGATCATCTGGTTTGTGTTTTGTGTGAATATTTTTGAGATACTTTTTAGTTGGAGGAATTCCAAGTGTTCAATGTAACATGAATAGAAAAGTCTTGTGAAGACATAGCCTTCATGTAAGTGCTAACTAAACAAGCCTGGGTTAATGACGGTCCAAAGGTTCAATGATTGAGAAAGGTAATAGTTATCTTTGTGAAAACCATAAAATGGCAATTAACCTTGAACTGCTGTCAAGCTGCAGAAAGCACAGCTGTGGACATTCACCCCGACTGGATCAGGCTCAGGAGGGGTGATTTTGAAGCTGAAGAGTTAATGATTATAAATATCAAAAGGAATATCTCATCTAACCATCATTGATGCCGAGATCAGAGAATTCAGGGTTTGAACCTCTGTTAATGGGGGTAATAGAAGGTCTCAGGATTGGAGCTATGAGCATCTGAGTTAGTTATCACAAAGTTCAGTTCAGCAGACAGAGAGAATCCACGAAGAGCCTGAAAATAACTGTGGCACAGAGACAAAAGGGCTATCAGAAATCAAAGTATTTTGAGATGGAGGAGACAAGCCCGTGTGCAGTGAAACCCATTGGAACAGCAGTCTCCACAAATTAAACGTGTTTAATGAGTGGTGAAGGCTCAGTTTTCTGGGGGTCCTTAAAGCACCCAAAAAGTTATGATACCTTGGAGGAGAGCAGGGACATGGAGGATTTCAGCAAGCGATGGCACACTATGGCTTGTTCTCAGGGCGTGAAGCAAACATCCAGGACTTGCTAAGTAGCCGAAGGAAAAAGGGAGGTTAAGTTGAGAATCCTAATTCAAAGCGTATGTAATTGTCATGACTGTGCCACAGTGTAAATTAGTCACCTAGGACAGTGTTCATTTCATCATTTCTGATAAACTTGAATTTACACTTGGACAATCTGTATTGTGAAATTTTATGCAGGTTACAAATAAATAAATCTTTTGGGGAGAAAATATAGCTGATGATATTTTGGAGGCCCTCCTGGTTGGAGTTTAAAACTGCCTCAAGTAGAAGCCAATTTGTTGCAGCTTTAATCGTGATTCACTTTTGAAAAGCAATGAATGTCGTGACTCAACAGAAAACGTCACTTAGCTGCAACGTTTTACCATTTTAAACGTTGACTACCTGACCCTTACATGATGCATATTGTTCCAAATGATAAGCATAAAGCAATTGGACACACAGATTTTTCTTTCTTCCACTGCAAGATCATGCACAAAAAAAACGTCAGCTGCAATCGTGAGGCAATTTGCCACTCAAGCAGCACGAGCGAATGAGCATAGTAGCACTTTCGAGGCCCTGAGCACTGCCGAGATGACAGCAAAGTACTCTTCTCACCCCATACACCCCTCTTCCCCAGAAATCCCAAGCCATCCTGTCTGTGCAGACTTGATTTAAAGCCTTAGTGTAACCCACTGCACCACTCGGTCAACACCATGCTTAGATTTTGAAAAGCGAATGCATTCAAGTACCTTTTTCTGAACGTGCTGTCCAGGAATTCGATAGAGGTGTTCTTCATAGGTGTTTTAGCTTGTCGGAGCAGCCAGTGTTTATCCTGTTCGAGACAAGGACAGTTCAAAATGTTACAGCTGCCATCAAACTTTGTCCAGATTCTTGCTTCAAATTTTCATCCCAATAATGTGCACACTATTTTGCTGCCTTTCCAATTTTGTCAAAGTAGCAGTTATTTTACAGGTGCACAGGCCACGCTCTGAATGAGTTACACTCGCAACACATGCAGAAGTTTCTCAAACTTTGGTATTTAACTTGCAAACGGTGTCAGTATTTGAAATCAACGCATCCTGGCTGCTGGCACCATCTTGTGGAGATTATTGATATTACTGGAACCAGCAAAAAAAGGAAAACATGAGACAAGCGAGTATCTGAGAAACATTCAGCATGACCTGAAGGGAACCGTACTTCCAGCTTTTGTGGAGTTTTCCTCCAAATTTTGAACACTTTTAATTCTCCCCTTAGCTCTGTCAACTGTCAATGATCCTGTCATTCTGACCCATTTGACATGTACGCCATTCTGCCTGGGCTTGACTAACCTTCCCATGTACGTTGAAACTTCCATGACGAGGAGCTTTGGTGAAGTTATAGGACTTGCTGTATCGTGGTGCAGTCGTCCACGGAAAATGGCAGGCCGGAGTTGATAGCATCATAAAAAAAGGAACCCGTGGTTTCTTGGACTGCAGAAATCCCACGGAACGGTTTGCCTACACAAAATTTTAAAAAAGACGAGATTGTCAGATGATCAGTTTGCACAAGCAGACAAACCTTTTACCACAAAACATCAATCAACGAGAAACGTAGAACATAGCAACAGAAGTGGGCCATTTGATCTGTCAGACCTGCACCACCTTTCAATATCATCGTGGCTGATCATCAGACTCAATAACCAAGTCCCTTGATCCCTTTAACCACAAGAAATATATCTAGCTCCTTTTTGAAAGCAGAACCACGGTCTCAACCACGTTGTGGTTGTCTATTCTTCAGGCTCACCACTCTCTGGCTGAAGAAATTTCTCCTCATCTTATACCTAAAAGGTTTATCGCTTATCCTTAAACTACAACCCCTGGTTGTGGACTCCTCCACCATTGAGAACATCCTTCCTTCATTTAACCTGTTCACGTCCTGCTCAAATTTTATCAGGTTCTATGGGATCACCCCCTTATTCTTCATCACTCCAGGGAAGACAATCCTAAATGATTCAATTTTTCCTCTTGCACCAGTCCTGCCATCCACAAATCAATTTGGTAAATCTTCGTTGTACTCTGCCTATAGCGAGAACATCATTCCTCAGGTTAGGAGACCAAAACAGCACACAATATTCCAGGTGTGGCCTCATCCATACCCTATATTAATGCAGCAAGACATCCTTGTTCCTGTACTTAAATCTACTTGCTATGAAGATTGATAGATCGAAGATTGATAAATTCTTGATCTCACAAGGAATTAAGGGCTACGGCGAGAGTGCAGGGAAGTGGAGTTGAAATGCCCATCAGCCATGATTTTAAATGGCGGAGCAGACCTGATGGGCCGAATGGCCTTACTTCCACTCCTATGTCTTATGGTCTTATGAAGGCCAACATACACAGTTTGCTTTCTTTACTACCTGCTGTACCTGTGCACGCACTTAGAGTGACTGGTGGACAAGGACACTCAGGTCTCATTGAGCACTTTGCTCACTCAGTTTACAGCCATTCAAATCATAAACTGTCCCCCTATTTTTAACACCTCAGTGGCCAACCCTACATGTATTCATGTGAGGCTACATCCACCGTGCATTTTCCCACCTGCTCGGCCTATCCAAATCACATGGCAATATCCCTGCATCCTCCGCCCAACTCACCTTTGCACCCGGTTTTATCTGCACATTTTGACGTATCAGTTTTAGTTCCCTCATCTGAACCCAGATTGTGACTAGCTGGGATTCTCAAACTGATCTCTGTAGACCCATTTATTCCTACTGTTTGTTCCTCTTTATTCTCACTGGTGAAGAAACAACAATTGGGAGCCAGACACACACTCAGCTGGCCTATGTGGAACAACTGAAAGACAAACAGATTAATGATGATAACTCATTCTTATAACCCCAACGTCTACATTTGTTCCTCCCAAATGCATCAACATTTCTAACCTCTGCAGTATTTTGCTGTTGAACCCTGCTTACAGGTATGAGTGTCCATGAATCGTACAGTGACAAACAGCACGTTGTCGTAGCTGCGTTCTGATGCTTGATGATGTGAAAGGTGCAAGTTCAATTCCCACATCAGCTGAAGTTACTGTGAGGGTTCCACAATCTCACCCTTTGCCTGAGGCATGGTCACCCTCGGGTTAAATCACCGGTAGCTGTCTTTCCCTGTCTCTAATGAAAAGCCATGTGTGATCTT